>NC_089586.1:89927124-90227124 GCF_019320115.1 Miscanthus floridulus
GCTAGTTCATATGTTAAGATTATAACATGAAAACTATACTCTAGTTCTTTGGAAAACATTTGAGAAAAGCTAATACACATACACAAGATGGTGAACACTTGGTGGTGTTGGCACATTTGCAAAGGAGAACTTGTTGGTGTTGAAACAGATCAAGTTAGAGAGGAAAAGGAGAAAAAAAGTGCAAGTTATGGTTGTTCGGGGGTCAGAAGTTGCAACCTAACTCGTAGCCAAATTGTAGCCATTGTAGAGGGTGGCACCGCCCTTTCCGGTGGCCAAAAAGTGGGCACCACCACCCCTTGGGCGGTGCACCACCACCCTAGGATGGTGCCAGGGGCGGTGCCCAAAAACAGCAGCAACACCCTTTCATATTTTAGGCATAACTCCTAGCTCCGAAATCTAATTTTGATGATCTAGGATTTTTTGGAAAGCTAATGAAATGCCCTACAAGCCTGAGGTGGTCGATCTCAATTTGGAGCAAGTTTTAGTTACCGGACTGTCTGGTGACCATAGCGGTGTGGCACCGCCCCTTTTTTCTAGAGAGGGGGGAAACTCATCGGGGGGCACCGCCACCCCTAGGGCGGTGCACCGCCCCTATGTCCGGTGCTAGGGTCTCAATGGCTAGTTTAAATTAGCCATTGCATATCAACCGTTAGGGCACCGCCACCCCTTGTTCTATGCCCGCACATTGCTATCCGGTGACCGCGCAGAAATGTGTTCCAAGGCTCCAACGGCTCTATTTGGCTTGGGGGTTATAAATAGAGGTGGAGCTCAGGCTAGGCTTAGGTTGAGCACCTTGGGGATGTGTCACCCTTGTGTGTGCTTGGTTTGAAAAGCCTCTAACTCACTTGTGCTTGCGAGAAGTGCGAATCCATTACGAGTGAGTGATTCTAGTGCATTGCATTGTGAGATTGCATCGAGTGGCACTAGGTGATCGAGTTGCAAGCCGGCGGTGCTTGTTACTCTTGGAGGTTGCCACCTCCTAGTTGGCTTGGTGGTGGTCTCCATTGAAGCATGCAAAGAAGATTGTGCGATGCTCCGGAGAAGTGATTGTGAGGGGTATTGTAATCACCGCGTGGGAGCTGCGAAGAGCAACTCTAATTGAGCATGTCATTGAGCTGCACTCACTTGGTTCATGGGGTTCTTGTGGCGCCCAACGTGTGGGCTTGGTGTGGTGCCAATTAGCCGTTGAACCACCAAGTGAACGGTCAACACAACGGGGACTAGTGTGTTGGCAAGCACGTGAACCTCAGGATAAAAATCATCGTATCATCCTTGTCTTCCCGTTGGTTTGCAATCCCCTTACACTCTATAATTTGCGCTCTATAATTTGGCTTGTGTAGCCTTGTTATTGAGCATTGCTAGTGAGCTTAGGTGGCTTTGTGCTTTTGCTTACTAGCATGTGTAGGAGCTCCCCCGTTGCTTGAAGTACTAGTGCATAGGTTTGTGTGACCTTGCTCTAGAATTGATTAGGTAAGCTCTAGCTAGCCGCCACCTTTGTTGCCTAATTAGGATCTTTATAAGATGCTTGTGAACTTAGATAGAGGGGTGTAGTCTTGGCTAGACCGATAGTTTTAATTCCATATTTGTTTTAGTTAGCCGATGCGTTTAATTTTTAGAAAGGACTATTCACCCCCCTCTAGTCCGCCATCTCGACCCTACACATAGTATCGAAGCTAGGACTCTCAGTTGTGGTCTTCACTAACCTGAGAGGTTGGCAACTTATGGGCTAGATGTTGATTGTCCACACATTTTTTATGGCACATACTTTGCACGATGAAAAAATGGATGATATGAAATTTTAAGTTTATTTGTCCTCAAATATGGTGGATGGTAGATGTAGGCCTTTCTCATGTGTTGGATGAAAATATTCTAACTCAAGCACAAGAGAAATGCCTAGATCTCGATACCCAAGCTATTGACATCATGTATAGATCTTTGGATGGTAGCATATTCGAAGAGATCATTGACATGAAAACCACCCATGAGATTTGGAGTTATCTCAACAAGAAATATGGGACGGTCTCGAATGATGATGATGATCCCAAGGAGGAGGTGCATGAGTGTGTTGAGCATGACCACAATTTGGTGATTGTGGAAGAGATTGCTCCACGTCATGGTCAATTGATGATGATGATGATGATGTTGATTCTACCACAAGATCACTTGACAAGATTGAAGGTGATGATGATGGGTCATGCTCGGGCTCCAACTACATCACATTGCTTCATGTCACAAGGTAACACTAAGATATCTAATGCAAATGTGATTGATCTTGATTCATATGAGGAGCTTCTAGATAGATATGGTTGCATGATCAAAGCTTTAGAAAAAGAGATGGTTAAAACCAAGAAATTGAAAAATAAAAACTCTTTTCTAAAGAACACATGTGAACAACAAAAGAATCTACTTTATGTTACTATTTGTTCACATGAGGAGCTAAAATTGGCTCATGAGGAACTTAGTGTTGCTCATGATAACTTGGTACAAGACCATGCTTTTCTCACTAAAGAGCTTTACAATGAAAAAATTAAAACTAGTGAGAGCTCATCATATGGGTCAAAGATCAATCACATATTGTTACTAACCCTTGTGATGTAGGCAAGAAGTATGTATCCACCTCTTGTGATGAATTATTAGCTATGCCATGTTCTTCACATTTAGATGCTTGTTCTACTTCTTTGTCTTGTGAGACTAACCTTTTGAAGGAGAACAATGAGCTTAAAAATAAAGTGAAGAAATTGAGCAACAAGTTAGAGATGTGCTACAACTCTCAAGTAACCTTTGAGCATATGTTGAAGACTCAAAAAAACTTTGGTGATAAGAGTGGTGTCGACTTCAAGACTAGCAAAGTCAATCATCAAGAAAGCCACAATGACATAAGTGGCATTGGCTTCAACAAAAGCAAGATCAAAGGCAAGAGATGGGGCAAGAGAAGATATGAAAGAGAGATGAAGAAGTAAGAACAAATGAAGCTATCTCATTTCATATGCTTCGAATGCATTGAAGTGGGACATCTTGCAAATGGTTGCCCCAACAAAAAAGCTCAAGTGGAAGAAAGAAGAAGAGAGGTTAAAGCATGTCAAGTGCTTCAAGTACCACACTAGAAGGATCTAAACAATGCTAGAGGGGGGTGAATAGGCATATCTAAAAAATTCTACACAAAACTCAAAGTCACTTGTCAGCAACTGTCGGAAGTCCCGATAGTTTGGGTTGGAACTCCCAACATCGTCAGAAGTTTCGGCACAAACTGTCAGAAGTCCCGATGCCTACAGGAAATGTACTACAAGTGCTAAAATGAATTTTGTGACTTTGATAACTTACAACCCCACTTCCTAGTGGTAAGGTAACACGTTGGGGTTGCTCCTTTGATGCCAAAAGGTCACCACTCCATAGATCGAGTCCAAACCCTAAGAAAATCTTTGGGGAGGAAGAGACACACAAGAATAAAAGTGATAGCACAAGTCTCAATAACAACAAGCACACTGGACACAAGGATTTAACCTGAGGTTCAGCAACCCCACAAATGAGCTCCTACATCCTTGTTGTTGAGGTGACCACAAAGGTCAGAGTCTCTTTCACCTCCTTGCCTCTCTCAAAGCAACCACAAAGGTCACTCGAGGTTTCCACTAAGAAATCGAGGGTAATACAAACTTTCTAAGGCTCTTCCCCAAGACAAGCTCTTGGGCGATGCCTACCCGGCTAGGGGCAAAGCCCCAAGAGTAATAGACGCAAATCTAACTGGCTTGACAAAGAAATCGAGTGCTCAAGCTTGCTAAAGTGATGCTCTCACTCAATCCAGTCTCCTTTCACTCAAAACCCTAGGGGAATCAAAGATTGGAGCAAAGGGGAGAGGAGAGGGGAGTCTTGAATGCTTGGGAGCTATTTTGACTGTGAGTAGGTTGCAATGAATGAGTGAGTCACGGTTAGAAGAGAGGAGACAACAATTTATACTCAAGGTAGAAATCTAACCGTTCAGATCTATGTGGGAAGTTCCGATGTAGATCTTGGGACTTTCGACCTATAAAGAAAACACTATTCATAGCTAGGTCAAAGTCACTACAAGCAGGTCAACGTCAGAACTTTTGAGGTACGTCGGGACTTCTGATGGTTGGGACTCCCGACGTACGTCGGGACTTCCGACGAGAGCGGTCAGCGAGCCAGCCAAGGTCCATATGTCGGGACTCCTAACCTGAGTCGAGACTTCCGACCATCGAGAGTTCTGACTCACATCGGGACTTTCGACAGCCACAGTCACCACGCAGGCTAAGTGACTGCGCGTCGGGACTTCCGACCTGAGTCAGGACTTCCGACCGTCGGGAGTTTTGACACCAAAAGTCTCGAAAAGATATTCTACGTGCTCTTGAAGTGCTAGAGTGTCTCTCTTTTGATTTTATTTTTATGCTTGAGCACTCTATCTTCCTCAGACCAACTAAGTTTACATCCCTCTTTATAGTGCGATGGATCCTAAACTCAAAACAAAATATAAAATCTTTGTAGAGCGCTTTGAGTTCGTCTGCCTTTACAACTTCAAGAATTGAGGGATACCATTTCATCTTTATCAACTCTTTGAGTCTTTCATGGGACTAATAGCTGCGACATATCTTATTAAGATCACATTAGTCCCTAATTTGGATGTCATCAATACCCCAAAACCCACATAGGAGGCAAATGCACTTTCACACACATGGGGTCATCTCACCTCTATGTGCCCAACCAAGGAATTGGTGAAGCAACTAGTAAAGCCTCAACCAAAGCCACAGGTTGAGCAAGAAGAGAAGCCCCAAGTTCAAATCAAGATCAACCATGAAGATGGTGGTAATTTGATGATGAAGAAGAAGAAAACAAGAAGGGGTGAAAAAGTAAGAGAAAGGGCAATGCGTCCAAGGATGAATCAAGATGCAAATAAAGTGAGCAAGAACAAAGAAGAAAAGATGAAGATGATTCCTCACATCAAGTGCCATAGTTGTGACATATTGGGTCACCTAGCTTCAGGTTGTCTAAACAAGCTTGAGAAGAAGGCTCAAGCAAACAAGAAGAAGTAAGGCAATGAGAAGCACCACATGAGCAATGAAGAGAAGGCTCAATTAAAGAGAAAGTGTTACTCATGCCGGAAAATGGGACACATGGCAAATTCATGTCCCATAGGTAATAATTCTAAGCCTATTTCAATTGATGATAATATTGAGCTTAGAAAGGACGGTAATGGTACCTCTATAGTTGCTATTGCAAAATATCTCGTTATTCATACTAAGGCCGTGCCTAAGTATGTTGCTCCTAACTTGAGAGGATCCAAAATAGTTTAGGTACCATCAAAAAGTGGATGAATGTGTGTAGGTACCATGGCATTGGAGGCTTGGTTCAATGTAATTCTTATTGTTCATCATATGTTGAGTCAAGTATTGAAGCCTATTGCCAATCTTATCCCAATGCCAAGACAAAACAAGTGAAGTCCAAAGTGCTACAACATACAAGTGTTATAATTCAAGTTGTGGTAATTTATTGGATATATTTGGTGGCTTGCAAATATTTAAGTTGAAGCTTGCTATGGATGATCATGAACTAACCAAGGTATATTTCTAGTTGATCTTATTCATTTGGGTGTGTATAAGATGTTTGAATTGGATATGCACATGTTGCTTGCTATAAAGATGATTGAATGGATTAATTGCTTAGAAATAAAATTTGAATTGGTTTGAATGGATAAATTCATAAGATGACATTTAGTAAGTGAATTGAATGGATATATGTCTTGTGAAAGTATTCAAACAAGTCTATTTCAAAGTTGTTTCAATTTGATGAAGAGTAGCTCAATTGGTAGAAATCTGTCCTATATTTGAAAAACTGAGCTAGCTGAGATCAAGTCTGAATTTGAGTCATCAAATATATTTGGATTGGCTTGAAAATTGGTATTCATGCTCTAAACTTATGGTATTAAGTTCTGTATAAATTTCATGAGAATTGGATAATAAATGCTTCGGTTTTTAAGTAGATCTTGTCAGCTATAGTGCAGCAGTTTTTAGCATGTAGTAATAGTGAAAGAATTAAAATCTGGTAGCAATCTAGAAGTCAAATGAAGTTCAAATTTTTACAGCTGTTAGATGACTTAGTGAAGTACATCTCCACTAAATTTTGTGGTAATTAGATCTGTACATTGGGAGATATGGATTTGTCATTGAAGGGTAGAAAATCTGCCAGAAAAGTGACAATTATTGGATTCATCAAGAGTCGCTTTGATTGAAAGGTCCTCAAGTTAGAAATTTGTTTATAAGTGGTTGAGGAACCTAATTTTGGTTTTAATATGAGCTAGAAGCATGATAAGCTAAAATTACAAGGCCATTTGATTGTGGAGTGTTTTTGGCACATATTTGGTACTCAAATTGAAGATCAAGATCAAACTCAAGATGAAGATGATGTTTAAGTTCTAGTGATAATTGGAAATTATTTGGTAGAAAGAAAAAGACTTAAACAAGTAGAAAGAAAATGACATAAAGAAGAATTCAAGATCATTCATCAAGTTAAGTCGATCACTTGGATCAATCAATCAAGTCATTTCAAGCGAGTATCAAGGATGGTTCTTTAGAGAGGTCACTTCTCCCTATGTGTAGGGGCTTGCCGCCTTTGGTAGGTGAACCAAGTGTGGTACTTACAAGGCTAACATGGAAGTGGTAATCTAAGGGACATTTGAAATGCTTAGGTGAAGAAATCAAAAGGGTTGAGAGCAAGCAACACCCAAAAAGAGACCAACTCATTGGAATTCAAGTGTTATTCTCACATATAGTGCTCTCATGCAAGCAGTGAAGAAATGAAGAAGCAAGCCCACCACAACAAGAGTTAGTGTACTTGATCATAAGTGGTTCTCGTTTTATATGGGTGAAGAATAGAATTTAAATGCTAATATTGGTCTTCACCAAGCTTATAATTGGACTTCATATTGCTATTGCGGAGCTACATTGGAAACTAATGACTATCCTCTACTCCAACATAGCAAAGGTATCATTGTCATGTGCATGATCATTTCATCCCTTACTAGTATGTGGTTAGTGCATATAGTACATGCTTATAGGATCATGCATAACAAATAAAAATTTTAAAATTCATAACCTACCACTATTGCTTGAATGGTTATTTGTTCTAGTGGTAGTACATGAGTTTGTTCATGAGCTAGTGAACCCAAGTACTTGATTTATTTTGGATTGCCAACAAGTGATAAGTATAACCTCGATAAGATAACCGCTTAATGTGTGTGAAGAAGCTTAGAGAGGGTTCAAACTGCACTTGGAAGCTTAGGCAAATCAATCTAGTTAGAGTCAAACATAGAAGATCATGAAGATGACAAGTGTTCAAGAAATGGATATAATTGACAAATCTTACAAGTGGTTCCATGATGGTTCTTACACGTGGTATATCTAGATTATTGCTTTGTTACAAGTAGCATTCATACAAGTGGTATCTAGCACATCAAATGGTGGATCCACAAGTGATCCTTAACCTTAAGTGATCATCAAGTGAAGAAAGTTCCCTCACCAACAAGAGCTCAAGTTTATCAAGTGGATGACCCATGCTATGGCATATGGGGAGGTGTCCCACCGATTGGTATCAAGGTCAAAGATCCTACATGAGGTATCTCAAGGGCTACAAGTGGTGTCATTCCAACATTTTTGGTAGTGTCCATAAAAATGCAAGATTCAAGTATCAACCATCTACCCCAATGCAATCCTTTGTATCAATAAGAAGCACACCTTTTATGGAAATTGATAACAAAGGGGGAGAAGTTGGAACAAAGATACGAAATGCATCATGGGGGAGAAGTAGAAGTTGGACATGGACAAAGAGGGAGCAACATTGAAGAATGAAGTGGGATCAAAATTCTTGGACAAGAGAAGCATATAAGTAGGGGGAGCAAGCTCATGAACTTTGATTGGTTGCATTTGATATGTGCATATTCATGTGCTTGCTTGCATTGCATAAGTTTTTAAATTTGATATGCATGCTTGTTTGTTGTATGCTAGTGATAGAAGTTGAATGATGATATGATAACTATCATGCATATGATGGTAGCTAGACTTATATTTTTACACGTGGTACTAGAACCTTACTTATAATGTTGATCTCATGGGGTTTCTAGTATATTTGTTGTCTAGCTACTCACGGTGCTAAGGATGAACTTAAAGATGCATCTCCGATTGGTATCATGCTTCAAAGGTTTATTCTTTACATCTTAGCATCATTTGGTAGTAATTACTCTCCCACAATTATAATCTATGCATATGTGCAAGCTTCAAACCAAACACTCTAGCACATATGTAGGGGGAGCTAATACTATCAATTCAGGTTTGTGGTACTTGTCCAAAATCATTTACACATGGTAAAATTGCTTGGGCAAGCAACATGAATCCTAAAGAGCTTAATTTCCATATCTTTGAAGAGTTGTCATCAATTACCAAAAAGGGGGAGATTGAAAGGTCCTTGTTTGGTTTTGGTAATTCAGTGACAACCTAGGTGGACTAATGTATTTAGATGTGAGATACATATGTGATTAGTCCACAGGTACACTTGTATGAGCAACTCATGCCATAGAGGTGAAATGGCTTGAATATGTTGCAAAGCTCATACATGTGATGAAGGAGCTCATTGCATATGAGACATGACATGGAGTCATGTGACTAAGGTGAAGAAGATTAAGACAAGACTTAGCTTGATGGACTAGTTGCAAATGTGAAGGGCAAGTTGGAGGCTTTGGAGCGATAGACCATGTGGCAGTGAAGCTTGAGCAAGACTTGGAGACGATGGACAAACACAATGGTGAAAAGCAAGTGAGGTCAAGATCGATGAACCAACAAGGTCACGTGATGATATGAAGTGGATCATATTATTTGTGATATGGTTGGTGCATGTGTTGCATCAATGATGGAGGAGATGGAATGGAATACGCAAGGCAAAGGTATTACCTATAGGGCATTTCATTTAACTTGTCCTAGGTGTGTAGAGAAGTTTATGACTAGGCTTAGGATAGATGGCCGTACTATGAAGAGGGGCAAACTTGTTTGCATATCGGTCATCTAGTGCCACTGGAGTGATATAACTTTGCATCGTTGCTAGGATCGAGTGGCATGGTGAATTTAGTGACTAATCCTTTGGAAAACATTTGTGAAAAACTAACACACATACACAAGATGGTGAACACTTGGTGGTGTTGGCACATTTGCAAAGGAGAAGTTGCTGGTGTTGAAACAGATCATGTTGGAGAGGAAAAGGAGAAGAAAAGTGCAAGTTATGGTTGTCCGGAGGTCAGAGGTTGCAACCTAACTCATAGCCAAATTGCAGACATTTTAGAGGGTGGCACCGCCCTTTCTGGTGGCCAAAAAGTGGGCACCGCCACCCCTAGGGTGGTGTACCGCCACCCTAGGGCGGTGCCCAAAAATAGCAGCAGCACCCTTTCGTATTTCGGGCATAACTCCTAGCTCTGAATTCTGATTTTGATGATCTAGGACTTTTTTGAAAGCTAATGAAATGCTCTACAAGCCTGAAGTGGTGGATCTCAATTTTGAGCAAGTTTCGGTCTCTGGACTGTCCGGTGACCATGGTGGTGTGGCACTGCCCCTTTTTCTAGAGAGGGGGAAACTCATTGGGGAGCACCGCCACCCCTAGGGCGGTGCACCGCCCTCCTATGTCTGGTGCCAGGGTCTCAACAGCTAGTTTAAATTAGCCATTGCTTTTTGACCATTGGGGCACCGCCACTCCTTATTTGGTGCACACACGTTACTTTCAGGTGACCGCGTAGAAATGTGTTCCAAGGCTCTAACAGCTCTATTTTGCTTGGGGGCTATAAATAGAGGTGGAGCTCGAGCTTGATTTAGGTTGAGCACCTTGGGGATGTGTTGCCCTTGTGTGTGCTTGGTTTGAGAAGCCTCTAACTCACTTGTGCTTGCGAGAAGTGCGAATCTATTGCGAGTGAGTGATTCTAGTGCGTTGTATTGTGAGATTGCATTGAGTGGCACTAGGTGATCGAATTACAAGCCGATGATGCTTGTTACTCTTTGAGGTTGACACCTCCTAGATGGCTTGGTGGTGGTCTTTGTCGAAGCACGCAAAGAAGATTATGTGGTGCTCTGGAGAAGTGATTATGAGGGGTATTGTGCTCACCCCACAGGAGTCACGAAGAGTAACTCTAGTTGAGCATGTCATTGAGCTACCCTCACTTGGTTCATGGGGTTCTTGCGACACCCAATGTGTGGGCTTGGTGTGGTGCCAATTAGCCGCCGAACCACCAAGTGAACGATCGACACAACAGGGACTAGCGTGTTGGCAAGCACGTGAACCTCGGGATAAAAATCATCGTGCCATCCTTGTCTTCCCATTGGTTTGCAATCCCCTTACATAAGCTTGTAATTACTTTCATATATATTGTGATTGTGTAGTTGCGCTTGTAATTAATTAGCCTATGTAGCTTGCTAGTTACCTTCTTGCTTGTGTAGCATAGAAGTAGCTCCCTTGCGTGACTAATTCGGTTTGAGTAACCTTATTAGTCACATTGCTTAGTTTGTGTAGCTAAGTAATTTGTGCTCTATAATTTGGCTTGTGTAGCGTTGTTATTGAGCATTGCTAGTGAGCTTAGGTGGCTTTGTGCTTTTGCTTACTAGCATGTGTAGGAGCTCCCCCGTTGCTTGAAGTACTAGTGCATAGGTTTGTGTGACCTTGCTCTAGAATTGATTAGGTGAGCTCTAGCTAGCCCACCATCTTTGTTGCCTAATTAGGATCTTTATAAGATGCTTGTGAACTTAGATAGAGGGGTGTAGTCTTGGTTAGACCGATAATTTTAATTCCGTATTTGTTTGGGTTAGCCGATGCATTTAATTTTTAGAAAGGACTATTCACCCCTAGTCTACCATCTCGACCCTACATCTGGGTAGCTTCCTCGGTGGTGCTTGGCCCACTTTTGGCTTATAGGTCGGCTTTTGCTCGGCTCCTTTGCACTTTTCTGCTTTACGCTTTCCTGTGTTGCACCTTTTCATCATATTCCCATGTATTTCATACGTATGTCCTGCAAAACACTAAGTATCCAACACATGTAGAAATATGTCAATAGTAAATGCATATGTGTCAAAAGTTTATTTATTTTTCCTGTTTTGGATATTATTTGGCGGTCGGATATTGCCGTTAAGGACCGCCAACAGCCGTAGGGTAAGTCCACTGGTCTGGAGGGCATCACTGTCGTGCAGGTAGGGTAGACTCCATATGCTCAGTACCCTGAGTCGGTAGAGGTGCACCAGAAAACTAGGAGGGCCCTACCTCCTAGGGGAACCAAGGTGGAGTGTTGTCCATGTGAAAGGTCCCAAAGCTGCTAGTACCCTCCGTGTAGTCACTTCAAGAAGCACGTGTACCTATACAAAAAAGGCTAGGTTAGATAGAGCATGTTACGTACATAGTACATGAGAAATCAGAAAGGTAATCATTGAATTACCTAGGACTTGAACCCTCTGTTGTGGCTTGTGCTAGGATGGACAAGAATGTCCTCCTGATCCGTCGACTGGAGGTGGTGGTGGAGGCACACCCTGGTGGGCGTGAACAACTACATCGTGGTGTGGCGGCATGATGCCCGACGTACTCCTGCCAAACAACGTTGCTCTAGTCGACGAAGGGCGGCAACCAACTCCAGCCTACCAACCGTTGGGGGGTTGTGCTCGAACCATTGGGCATACAAAAGTAGCTCGTTGCCCACGTCACTGCAGATATCTGTCTACAAGCAAGGCATGTATTGTCTCATGTATTGTTATGCTTCATTTGCAAAGTAAGGATAGGGTAACGTATGTAAGAAATTTGCTTACCAACGCATGGAAAGCAGCTGGTGGCTCTATCATGAACATGTAAGTGATCTCAGCCTCGTGTGGCGCAACCTCTACCGGCACAGGGAAGCAATGGATGTGTGTGGCTCCATGGAACCAACGCAAGTAATCTCGGTACATGGCCTCGTCGAATGGCCCACCAAGGTCGTGCACGTCGGTAGCAGCTTGTGCCTAGTCGTTGACCCAAGGCACCATCCTATCCATCGACGACTGCATGAACGCTACACCTTGACCTTTTCTTGAATGCCTACAATACAATTAATAATGAATAATACTATGACAACATCTAGATGAACGCTTAATGCAACAAGACTTACCCGTGGGACCCGTCAAGCTAAAGTCAGGGAAGGGGGAAGACCTGCGCACGCCCAAACTGATGTGCCACCCGCTCTGGACAGTATGGCTCGATGAAGATGTCGAACACTAGTCTTTTCCTCGTGCACCACAGCTCCTGGTCACGGTAGCACAACTCCGACAAGCCACACCGAGCACAGGACTATATGTCAACTGCTATGTATGGGGTCCACCGAACCCAGTCAGCTATGAGCTGGTCTAACACAGTGACGTACGCATTGTACATTCCTCTACCCATGCTTGTTGCCCACCTTGGATGCGAAGAACAACAAAGTTGATGGAGATTCGAAGCATAATACTAACATGTAATAAAAAATATTAGAGACGAGATACTTACATCATGGGACAACCAGAGTGTGCCTATCATGCGGGCGTCGAGCTCGTCGGCCTCACCAAGCTGGTAAAAAATGCACATCTCATCGTCGTATGGATCGTACGACGACAAGGTCGGCCTCCCAATATCGAACCGCTCGAACGACCACAACATCAGCAGCAAAGGTGAACTAGCCAACGTACCTATCGAAGTCCTCCGTGTGCAAGCATCACATAGAGCCCAGTACATAGCTACCAGCACTACATGGAATCGCCTCAAGTGGTGTGTACGCTATCTGCACCGCGTAGTAGACGAAGTGCCTGTCGATGGTGTCGTGGTGAGAACTAGTGAAGAGTACCCAGCCAAATAGCCAAAGTAGGTATGCCTCCAAGTGTCGCATCACCCTCCAGTTGTCCTCGTCCTCCATGAGCTTCTCCGCATGGAACTGAGACAACCAAGCCCTCGGAGGCCCGTGGCGGTCGTGGAAGCCGAACTGCTCAACCTCTTCGTCCGTCGGCTGCAAGACACCCTTGAAATGGTGCAAGAGTTGGTCCTCCCAGTCCACCGGCATGACAACAGGGCCGACAGGGGCACCATCAAGTGGTAGACCGAAGAGCATGGCGACATCCTGTAGAGTGACAGTCACCTCACCTACAAGGAGGCTTGAAGGCCTGTATCATGCAACCGAAAGACCAAAAAGCTTGTTTAAGCACACAGTCTCCCTTCTCGTTTATGTAGTCTTCAATATCAATTATAGTGCCAGGATTTCTCGATTGAATGGTTTCTAGAAGAGCTGGCACATGATGATATGAGTCCTTGTACGTAAGGAACCTCTTTTCCAAGGCCAAGTGTTTAGCTCTCCAAGCCATGTCATAGGAAATCTCATACCCAAATCTATTCTGAATAGCAAGCATTATCTGAAAAGAAGACATGCCAACTTTTTCAACAACCTCACTGTACATTTCATTTGCAACGAAAGTCGCCATCATGTTCCTAAGCTTGTTCAGCGAAGATTGCAACAAGCAAATGTGTGGTTCGACAATAGTGGCTATGAAGTTGCTCTCAGTACGTGGCATATGACCATGAACACGCCAAGTACAACCCGGGGTGACACACTTAACGTCCCACGTCGTGGGGTTAGAAATGACGACCATAAACTGCCTCTTTTTAGAAAAAGCCCATCGCCGAACAGCGTGTTGCAGATGAACCTTGTCATGAAACATCTGCCCTTGTCTGACCTCAATCCTTGAGTACTCCCACGAAGAAGGATGACCATCATCGACCGTCATGGCATCAGGTGCGATGTGAACCTAGTCCTCAAGGATGTCAGTCTCATCGTCAAACCTCCTGCCAGCAAATTCATCCACGAAGGCGACGTGCTCTACATCGTCAGCCTCCATCTTTTCGACGATTCTTTCATCCTCCTCACCCAGGTCAGCTTCCATGGACGGACCGTACTCTTCCACTTCTCCACCCTCTATTGTGTTCTCAACCACTTGAGGATCGTAAACATAGGTCTGGTCAACAATTGCCGACTCTAAGTTCTACTCTGCTACACTTGTGTTGCTACTCTCACCCTGCATGGCACCATCCAGGAACTCAACAAGCATGATGTTGGCATAACGATGCTCCAAAGCCTTGGACACAAGAAAATACCACTTCTTCGTGTTACTGGCCTCGTATAGCTTCCACCTCCATCCATTCTCCCGCTTTTTAGGCACCAACATACTAATCCTGAAATGGTGTTGTGGACAGAACACCTAAGTGCTTGTGTAGCCAGGCTAAAACTTGTTTCGAGCTATAATCTGGTGGCGAATTAAGTTCTATGTCAAACAACTGAAAATCGGTAAGGTCTTCCCCGCTATCTCCATATCTAATTTCATCGTTGCCATAGTAAATTCTGAAATGGACTAAATCGGTCGACATTCATGTTCGCATCGTGCAAAATTGAGGTACCCTAAAACTAACCCTAATCTACAACTACAACCAAAACTAATAACTAATCTAAAACTAACCCTAAAACTAGAAAAAAAACCTAATAACTAACCCTACCCTAGAAGAAAAACTAATAACTAAACTAACTAACCCAAAACAGAAAAAATAATAATAACTAACTCTAAAAGTTAACCTAACCCTAAAACTAAAAGTACTCCTAAAACTAAATCTAGCTAATAAACTAAACTAACAAACTCTAACTAAACTAACAAAACCTAACTAAACTAATAAACTAAACTAACTAAAAAAAGAAAAAAAGGACCTGAGTTCTTGCCTCCAGGGGGCCACGGCGGCGCTAGGGGGGGGCACGGGGCCGGCTGCGGCGGCAAGCCCTCCGCCGGATCCGGTGGCCGGCGGCGAGCCCAAGCCGCCCGCGCGGCGGAGGAGAAGCGGCGGGCGACGACGCGCCGGTGAGCAAGAGAGAAAGACCTAGCGAGAGAGAACGCGATGGAGAAGATGACCGGTAGATATTGTAGGGCCTGTTGGCTATTCGAAGGCCGACATGGTCATATCGGCTAACCGGGGTCATATCGGCTAACCGGGTGCCGACATGCCTATCGGGCCGATATGGGTCCACCGAGTTGTCATGTGTGGCAAGGTTGGGTACCTATTCGGGCACTGGGCCGCCGACAGGGTCCTGTCGGCCCATCAGTAACCAGAGGCTGACAATATACTATATTTACGATTCTTATGATCCAAATGTTAGATTTGCAATTAATCATTAAAAAACATTATTTAAAAAATTTTTGTGGAGCGGCGTCGTATGCTCCAGGAAGCATCCGGGGCGTGTCACGGCGCTAGACCTTGGCGGACACGGCCTGTCAGGCTCCATCTCCGCCTCCATTGGCAACCTGACTTCGCTTACGGAACTCAATCTCTCCGGCCTCACCTGTTGCCTCCTCTACTCTAGGCCGTCGTCTCCAATGAGTCACAGACTCGAGGTCCTTGATCTGGGCAACAACTGGCTGCGCGACAGGATTCCGGACGCGGTCACGAACTGTTCGAACCTGCGTATACTCGCCTTCGTCGCAATCTTATATATTTGGTGAAATTCATCCAAAGCTGGGCCTCCTCTCGAACCTCTTGTTCTTGCGGCTTTTCCAGAACAACGTCTCAGGAACCATGCATCCCGCCGGCCATCAGCAACAGCACTCGTATACAGAGGATCAGTTTGTCACTTAATCAGCTCAGCTCACAGGAGGCATTCCAGACGAGCTGGGCAAACTGTCAAATTTGCGGATACTGATGGTCGATACAAATTTACTGTCGGGTGGTATACCGCAGTCACTCTTTAATGTGTCATCTCTACAGTATCTATACCTCTATTAGAAATCTTACTAACTTGAGGTGCTGGTTGCCTGGTTCTAGCAGAGAATGCATTTAGGCCTTGTTTAGATGTAATCGGATTCGTATCAATCCACGTGTGTTAGGGTGGATTGGAGTGGAACTTGAACTAAATTTCATCCCAATCCACTTCAACAAATGTGGATTAAGGTGAATCCGACAACATCCAAGCAAGACCTTAGCAGTGACATAAGCAATTTGGGAAATCCATCTACAGTTTAGGAGGATGGTTCACCAGAAATTATTGTATGACACTTGATCTTATGGATGGATGGAAATTTCAATATCCTTACCTGAATGCTCAAAGTCAATTGACACAAATGAATCACATCCTTGATGTCAGATAGCAAGGTCGCCTGATGTTTGGGCCTTCCACGAGAAGACTGAACACTAACCATCTTCATATATTAACCATCAGGCAACAATGTTATTCACTACTATCTGTCTATCTTGTTCTACTAAATTTATCCAGGTCATGATTTGCATACAACAATAGTATCATGAAATGCACTTCAATATATTGACCAAAATGAACAGACAATAATTGTATCTCTTGTTCACAAACAAGAAACAATACACGCAACTGAAACTTAAATAACTACCAAATTATAAACACTTTTGACTGATAGGAGGCGAGGCTGAAAACCCATTCTTCTAGTATCCTATTTCTGAGCCACCGCTGTCTCCGAGGTGATTGCTATGTATATATGCCAGAATTGGATGGATGGCCATTGTCTTCAGATGAAAGAAAACAACTTGAAGTATACAATCAGGTAGAGGGAAAGAGAGAACACCGCACAAATATGCTGCCAGAATAGAAGGGCGGATGCTTCCTTAACACCATACCCTCTGAGACTGGCAATTGCTCCAAGCAGGATAGCACTTGGCGTGGAGTACTGGAGGGAAAGCACAAAGCGGTACATATGGTTTTGCTCAACGAGTAGATGCAACTTGTCGGCTAGGGTCACAACACCAATGCCAATGCATGGGAGAACCAAAAGCCTGGCCACAACTATACCGATGATAGTCCTCATGCCCAAGGCATTATCTTTTGGGCCTTCCGCAAGCATGCCTCCTAGAATTAACATCACTGATGGAACCACAGCAGCAGCTAGGATTTCCAAACTGTCGGTGAAGAATGAGAGCGGTGCATCAGCCCCAAACACAAAATCTTTCAAGACAGGAACCATGCCAATGATGATGGCAAGTAAAGAGGCGATTGTTGGTGGCTGAAGGACGTGCTGAATTGGAGTCTTCTCAGCTACAACCCTGATCTTCCTGACCACTCTTGGCTCTGCCAAACATCTGAGCGACTTAGGACTGCTAGGTCCAGCACCAGAATTTCCTTCTTCAGTAAAATCAATATCAGGAAAAGTATTCTGTGAGGAACCTGAGATGCTCATGAAAACTCTTGCAATGAATGGTGTCTTTGAATGCTCAGTTTCTTTGTCAACCATCCCTGGCCACTCCGCCTCATGAAGAAGAGACCTACTGTAGTTGCTGATCTGCTCGGGTTCTTCCTGTATCTCATTCCCCTCCCCAACAATCTCATAGAACTGCATCGGTGGCTCCATCATGTGGTAGACCAAAGTGTAGACAAGAATAACCGCAACCCACTGCGCGAACGAGACATAAGCGATACCCATGGTGTCGCATCCAGGACCGAAGGGATGATCATTGGTATGGCAGACCGACCCGATGATCGCAATCGGGAGGTTCCCCGTGTTGCCAAACCCGGTCATGATCACCGTGAACCGGAACAGGTGCGGCGGTGGGCGGCAGATCAGGGCCACGATGTACCCAAGAACGCACCCGATGGCAGTGCTGATGAGGACGTTGACAGGGATGAACCACCAGTGCAGGACGTTATCTATGGTGACCGACTTGCCGAGGTGGACGAAGATGAGGCAGGGGAGGAAGAGCGCGAAGACGAGCTTGCTCAGCAGCTTGAAGGTGGCCCTGGGCACGACCTGGACCCGCGGGTTGGCGAGGAGCAGGCCGATGACCGTCAGGCACAGCAGCTTCATCAGCGGCACCACGGCCGACACCCAGTCGCCATGGACGGTCACCTGCGGGTCCATTGACCAGAGCATTGCCGCTGCTAAAGCTTCTCGCTTTCTCTGACTTGATTTGAGTCCTCAAAACAGCCCTCTTCCAAACTCTGAAAAATACTCCCACTTTTTGGTTGTACAACTTTATGTTTTCTTGCGCAGATACAGTGCCCAATCAGATGCAAAAGGCCGGTATATCTGCATAGAAAATCAATGGAGAAGATTCAGCACGGAGGAAAAACTACAAAATTGTATTATACAGGATTAATAGCAAAAATTCTAGCTTGGACCCGGTGCGGATCTTGCAAAGTACTCGGTAATTGGTACTTGACTCGTGTTCTAAACTGCTTACAACTCTCGAATTTCAGGTCTTGGCGAAGATTCAGGCAACCGATCAGCAAGAAAATCAGAAATAGCAAAAAGATCGCCGCAACGGAACCAAACCTTGCAAGATTCACGGCAATACTTACATCTGGGAATGGAGGAGGGACCGGGGGAGGCGCTGTGCTATCCCTCTCCGCGACGCGATGCGCCGAGGCAGGCAGGCAGGCAGGAGCGACAACGACGAAGAGAGAAGGAATTCAGAAAAGAGGGGAGGGTGGCGGCGTGAAAGGAATCCAGATTTACCGAGACAAGGGCACGGGGCCCAGAAGGAAGGGACCCAGGCAGAGGCGTGATGTGATCTGACGATTTTTTTCCCCTCTCGAAGGCACGTGAATTCGGGGGCTGATGGGGACAACAGCATCCGCATGTGGCCTTGATCAGGATCAGATCGGTGATCCCATGTTACTTTGCCAAAATGATTGAGGCTACGGTTGGATCTCAGAATTGGGGAGGCGAATAGAACTGGATTAGCAGTTCAAATGCAAGGAGAATTTAACCTCTGCTCAAAATTCAGGGCTTGAATTCTAGCTCATAAAAAAGGACCCAAGGCCCCGAATATTTTTTTTGACCCATAGTGTCTTTTATTAATGCAATAACTTTGGGATAATCTACCCATCACACCTTGTTCGTTTGATCCCTAAACCATAAAGATTAAGAGAGATTGGAGATGATTAGAAGGATTTTGACTTGTAGGGAACTTAATCCTCTCAATCCCCCTAATTCCCTTAGTTTAAGGATGAAACAAACAAGACCTGAGGGGGTTAAGGAATTTGGAGGGGACAAGAAACCTTCCCCACCTAGATCACTTTTTTTTTCGAGACGTGTTTCATTAAGTGGAAATTAGAAGTTTACAAGAAGGCAGTGCAAGATGGCGAGGTGCCAGTGCACTAGCCTTAAATCGGGCGCTAGGTAAGGGCGATTATACAGACAACAGTTTTGCGACTAGCGGAAACAAGGGACCTAGCTATCACCACGCGTTAAGAACGGCGACATTGCCTGGAAGCCCGCCCCCATCCATGTTGCGGCCTCGTCGATGATTTGCTGGACGAGCTACGGTGGAGATAGACGATCACCCTAGAAAGTCCTGCGATTGCGCTCCTTCCAGACCTCCCACGCGACGAGCAGAACCATGGAGTCGAAACCCCGTCTGAATTGGCTTGGTACCTCCAGGCGAGTTCGCAGCCACCAGTCCACAAGGACCGTATCGGATCCCAGTGCGAGGTTATGTAACCCTGCGAGACGCAACAGCCAAAACCAGACCTCTCGGCTGAAGACACAAGAGGCGAGGAGATGGTCTAAGCTCTCGTCAGCCTGGTCGCACAGCGCACAGTTTGCCTGAACCTGAAGGCCATGGCAGTGCCTTCGCTCTGCTGTCCACAGTCTGCCATGGAGCGCGAGCTAGAAGAAAAATTTGACCTTGGGTGTAACGGCTGCTCCCCATACCTCTTTGGCACCCCTCAATGATGTCATGCCAATGAAGAACGAATGGTTGAAAGGTAGTAGTACCTCTAGAACGTAGATCGGAGGACAAATAGCTCTTAGATGGGGGGCTGTTCCTGTACCTCGCTCTAGTACAGTTGGGTCCATGGCGCCAGCAGCAACATGGATGCGGGTGTCGTGGCAGTACAGAGGCGACGTTGAGATCGGTGGCGGCTTTCCGTCGCTGCCAGCACCTTCTCTCTGGATCGGTTCACATTAGGGAATGGTCGGTAGGGCGCCTGGTAGCTCAGGGGAACCTCGTGTCGTGTGCCCCGGCCTCCACCTCCCTTTTATGATGGTGTGCGACGGGGGCCCACCAACCATGGAGCGGTTGGGCGCCCCCGATCAGGACGCGGATCCAAGGGCCCAATTGGCCGTTGGGCCAATGGTGGAGATCATAACTAACATTCTCCCCCTTGATCTCACTTTATTCCTTAAACTTAACTTACTTTATCTTGTTCCCATTTCATCACAGATCAGTGCATAGAGCGTGCCTCATCGTCACGGTCTGTTGCCATTAGATTACACAGCTACAACGCACCTCTCTATTTTGAAACAGATACTCAACTAGGCCCTTAGTATTTAGAAATCATAGGCTTTCCCATAAACCCATGTCGACTGTGTGTTCTCTGAACGCACTAGGTGGTTAGCCTTTGGTAAGCGGATCCACAAGTACTTACTCGGTACTTATGTGCTTAATGCTTTCAAAATGATTCTGGATTTTCTCCTTTACAACATATACCTTAGTGTCAATGTGTTTGGCACCACACTTGACTTGTTGTCTTAGGAGTTAACTTACTTTAAATGGTTATTGCTGTTATCTACCATTGTTATGTCCGGGTACATATTTCCTTAACCTTTTTTGCCTGTTCCTTAAGCCTCATGACAAGCTATACTATGGTATGCGTCACTGATGATACCACAACTGTTTTTTTGAGCTTTTCCACAATTATACTCCAACTATGAGTGTTAGCAACTGATGTGGATTTCACTACACATCTCGCCAAGACTTAACTTTTGTACCCTCAACTATTTGAGAGTTCTTATTCTTTTTTACTCAGCATAAGACCTATAATACTTTGCAAAAATGCAAGACATTCTCAACTCAATTCTAGTTATATGTATCTGAACTGGACTTCTGCCAAAATATCCTGGATACATAAACTACGTCAGAGTAAGTTCTTACTTGTACTTGTACACACATCAAGCTTCCAACAGCTGAAGCATATGGAACCATATTCTTTTGATCGATCTCATATCAGTTCCTGGAACATTTAAAGTTCCCAAAACTATTACCCTTGACTATAGGACCAGGCGTAAGTTTACTCGCTTGCATACTTTACTTCTTTAAAATCTTTTCTAAGTATGCATTTGCGATAGTCCTAATACCCCATTTTCTTCTATCTCGATGAATTTTGATTCCTAGAACCAATGACACTTCACCAAGATCATTCACATTAAAACTTGAGGACAAAACTTTTTCTTCTCCAATGATAGATTAACATCACTACCAAGGAGTAGAATGTCATCTATTCACAGGATGTGGAAAATGAATTTTCCATTCTTGATCCTCACATAAACGCTATCGTCATTCTCATTTTCTTTAAAATCTAAACTTTCTTATTGTTTTCATCAACTTCAATACTAATGTCTAGAGACATACTTTTAACCCATAAATGGATTTTATAGGCGGCATCCCATATGTTTTTTTCTTCCATGACAAAACCTTTTAGGTTGTGCCATGTAATCATTTTCATATAAATCCCCATTGAGAAATATCATCTTTACATCCATCTGATGTAACTCTAAATTATAATGTGCCATTAACACCATTATGATTCTAAAAGAATCCTCACATAAGACTGGAGAGAAAACTCTCATTATAATCTATTCTTTCTCTTTGCTTAAAGCATATTGCCACAAGCCGTGCTTTATATCTTTCTACATTCTCTTTGGAGTCATATTTTATCTTGTAGATCCATTAACAGCCTACTATTTTGGCTCCATTAGAAATTACTTCTAAGTCTCAAACATCGTTGGTACTCATTGAATTCATTTCAACTTTATATCTTTCTATATTCCCTTTGGAGTCACATTTTATCTTATAGACTCATTAACAGCCTACTGTTTTGGCTCCATTGGGAATTACTTCTAAGTCCCAAACATCGTTGGTATCGATCTAATTCATTTCAACTTCTATAGCTTCTTGCCATTTAAACGAGTAAATGCTTCTTATGGCTTCTTTAAATGAGGTGGAATCACCCTCCATTTGAATTTCTTTACTAACATAGGCTTCATAGTCATTGAAAAACCTGGTTTACTAATTCTTTGAGACCTTCTAGGGCCTTAGCTACTGGCACTTTCATATAGGGCTATTGTTGCTCTTCATTGCCAAGAGGCAATTGATTCTACAGACTCATGTATCACAAGAACCTTGTTTACATTATTCATCTTCTTCGAAGATCCAACAACAGGTGTTATATTAGTCATACAACATCAATAGGTATTAAGAAACTTGTTGCTCCTGAGTCATTAGAGTGGACACACAGTCCCTCTTCTCTTCAAGTCTTAGGTCTCTATATACCTCCACATACCATGCTCCCACAGATCTTCTCATCTTTTCTAAAGATAGTGTATCTTCAAATATCTTATTTTGGGTTTAATTCGTTAAACTCTCATATGGCGCTTTAAGCACCACCTTAACATCTTTCACGCTGACTACGCTATCTTCCTGTCGGAACTTTAAAAGGTCCAGGAATTTAGCTATTTCTCTGCTTAGGGGTATCATTATTATTATCGTTGTACTCCTTCGACGGTCGCATACATCTTAATTAATCTTTATCTCACTCTTAATGAAGAGTATCTTTCTTAATTAAACTTGATATTCTCCCCCTCGAAATGTGGCATGAACTTTACTGCCATAATTTCGATAACTATTCAGAAAGCCTGCAAACGAGGAGACACTTTTAACTTACTTCATTAACATGATTGTGTCATGTAAACAAAGTTATTTCTTGATCCGTTTAGGAGTACACTTTTCTTAATTCACTTTAAGAACTCAACGAGGTCTTTCATTAGCAGTGCTTTTGTAAGTCACACTTGTATCTTTTCTTACCTTTTGGTTAGTATTGACCATGGCGATGCATTTCTATTGTGCCAAGATCAATACTAGGACAGCATAAGAGCTACCTAAACTTCTCTCGCTATGCGGGATACAAAACATGTGATTCATCAGAAAACTTCTCCTGTCATGCAGGATTGACTAGTATAAGTACTATGCCAAAACTTCTCCCCATGCAGGATACATCTATACGAAAACTTAGTCATGACAACTAAAACTTCACTTATACTTTATTTTTCAATTAAATCTTCCCGTTGGTTTTAATTTAATTAGAAAATTAGTAAACTAACAAAAAAACTGTCATGAACTGGCTTGACTCAAGCCTTTCCATTCACATACCCCAACATTGCAGTCCATTGACATGCAGCCGAGTGATCTCGTCAGTTAATATAAACATACAATATGGTTCTGTATCAATTCTACATCATCGTTGGACAGAAAATAGAATTAATGCATGAAACTCAGAAATTAACTTGAAATCCATATATCTACTCTTCAAAATTAAATTCTCCTATTGATTCGAATTTAATTGGAAGATAATCAACATCATTGAGGCGAAAACTTAATAAAATACATTCTTTTAGTTCAGGAGCATTTCTCTGTCCTTATCTACTCTCTGAAAAATTGACCACGTTGGTGTAAAATTTATCAGAGATTTAAACTTCAACCTTAAATTCATTATAATATTGTCATCATCAACGTTGATCAGAAAATGACAATACCATAATCTTACTTAAACAAAAAATGGACTACTCCTCTAATTAATTTTTTTGTTGGTTTCAATTTAATTAGAGGATAAACATAATCTTAGTTTACTAAATATAGCTGCTCTTCGAATTAAATTCTCCCATTTGTTCGAACTTAATTAGAAGATAATAAACAATAAACTTTGCAGCGGAAACATAAACATAATTGGAGAATTTTACTCACGGGAAAAACTCCTCAAAAACTAATTTTATTTGAGCCAATAATCAATTTCTAGGAAAAAACTAAATTCACTGGAAAAAGAAAAAAAAGGGAAAAAGCTCAATTCTTCACCGTTCACTTGGCCCGACCGCGGAGACGGCCTGGCCCAGTTCGCGCGCTCGCCAGCGGCGCCCTCCCAGGCCGCAACCTGGGCCTGGGCCGAGAAAGCGGCCTCCCGCCTGGGCTGAATTCGGCCTGATCAATCTGCGCCGTTGATTTTCATCCGACAGCCACGCGGTGATCTCGGGCGAACAATACCCCGCGCGACGTCGTCCCCCTCGAACCCTAGGTCATTCGGGTCTTCCTCTTCTTTCTCTGTCTCCCTCTCCTCTCTCGCGCCACAACCGAACGGAGTGACTAAAGGTGCCCGCGGCGGAGGAATGGCGCCGTCGTCGGCCCTCTCGCCAGCGCATGCGCTCCCCTGTGGGTGAGAGCATCGCCGTTGAGTGGCCTAGCGGTGGTGCCCTAGCGCAGCGTCCACTAGAGAGAGAGATCAGAGCCGAGAGAGAGAGATGGCGCCGTCGCCGGCCCCCTCGCCGGTGCACGTGCTCCCCAGCGGGTGAACGTGCCGCCGTCGAGCAGCCTGGCCACGGCGCCCTAGCACGAAGCTCGCGTAGGCCCAACGAGCATCGGCTCGGAGTACTCGCACACCGACGAGCCGACAGCGCGGTGGAGCGCCGAGGTAGGCCTCTTCCCCCTCTTCCCCTTTCCATCTTGTGTCTTTGGATCTTGCTATGTTCTTCTTGGTTCTTTGCCGATTGGGGATTAGGGTTAGGGTTTAGCTGTTCATCTTCCCCGATGGAATTAAGGTTCGGGTTGATGCTTAAGGTTTGAGTTAGGGTTCAAACCCTCTGTCTCTATGCTTCTTCCCCTTCCCCGGTCGCAGATCCGGCTGGTTAGGATTTGACCGAACCCACTGTTCATCTTCCCCGCTTACCAATTGTGAGTTAGGGTTAGGGTTCATGTCTGGGTCGATCCGAATCGGGCCGAATTGAGGCCTCTTTCTTCTGTTGTTCTTCCCCTTCTAGGGTTAGGGTTAACAACCCTCTCTTTCGATCCGAATTGGATCGTTCTCATCTCCTTCTAAATTGCTACTCTCCCTATCTAGATCTACACATTAGATGAACCAGGATCTGGTACCATTGAAAGGTAGTAGTACCTCTAGAACGTAGATCAGGGGATAAGTAGCTCTTAGATGGGGAACTGTTCCTGTACCTCGCTCTAGTGCAGTTAGGTCCATGGTGCCGCAGCAACATGGACGCTGGTGTCGTGGCACTACAGAGGCGACGGTGAGGTCGGTGGCGGCTTTCCGTCGCTGGCAGCACCTTCTCTCTGGATCGGTTCTTGTTAGGGAATGGTCGGTAGGGCGCCTGGTAGCTCAGGAGAACCTCGTGCCGTGTGCCCTGGCCCCCACCTCCCTTTTATGGTGTCGTGTGACGGGACCCACCAACCATGTAGCGGTTGGACGTGCCTGATCAGGACGTGGATCTAAAGGCATAATTAACCATTTGGCCAATTGGTGGAGATCGTAACTAACAGCGGTATGCCGAGGAAGCCGAGTACTCTCGGTTCGCCGTCCAACGCCAGACAAAGCGGTCTGCCTCAAGCTGGTTCAACTGGATGCCTTCCACCGCCTCCCAAACTGGTACGTAGTCACAGAGGACCGGGGCGGTGGGCGCGCCCGTGATGTCCCTCACCCAGCGACGGTTATGCAAGGATTCCTGCACGGTGGCGGCTGATAGCCCGGTACAGATGTGCGGCAAAGTTGCAGATCGCCCCTTGCGGCAGCCAGCAGTCCGTCCAGAAGCGTGTATTGGCGCCATCACCCAGCCGAACGTAGACGGACGCCCGGAACATGGCAGCGACGATGGGCTCCGGCTTCGACGGTAAACGGGTCCATGCTGCGTCGGGGCACGTTCGCGAGAGCCACTCCCAGTGTAGTCTAAGGGCGAAGCCCATGACGCGCAAGTCCGGCACACCGAGGCCACCAAGGTCCTTGGGAGAGCAAGCGATGCGCCAAGCCACACGGCATTTCCCTCCTGTCGTCTTATCAGTGCCGGTTCAGAGGAAAGCGCGGCGGTGTGAGTCAATCTGCTGGAGCGACCAAGCAGAGAGGCAACAGCAGATGGAGACATGGACTGGAATGGCGGACAGGGTCGAGTTCGTCAGTGTTAACCTGCCTGCGTTGTTGAGGAGACCGGCTTTCCAAGTTGGGATGCGACTAGGGACGGCGTCCACTCTAGACGCTACTCCTCCGAACACCCCAGCCTGCTGAGGGACAGAGGCGCGCCCAGGTACCTGCAGGGGAACGACGCGACCTGGCAGGGAAACACAAGCTGCACTGCTGCGATCTCCTCGTCAGTGCACCGGATGGGGGTGATCAGACACTTGTCCACATTGGTATTGAGGCCTGAGGCCCCCGCGAATAGCTCCAGGAGTTGTCGAATGCAGATGAAGTCTTCCGGGTGTGGCCTGAGGAAAATGACGAGGTCATCAGCGTATATCGACGCCCGGTATTTGATAGCATTGCCAGGCAGCGGAGTGAGCATATGCTGTGCGTCCGCTTCAGCGATCAGCGCGTTGAGGACCTCCATTATGATGACGAACAGTAGCGGCGACAGAGGGTCTCCTAGCCGTAGGCCCCGCGCATGGCAAATGCGCCTTCCAGGCCTTCCATTGACGACTACCTTGGTGCTTGCAGTAGACAGGATGATCGAAATCCAGTCACGCCACCGTTGCGGGAAGCCAACACGCTGGAGAACCTCGAGCAGGAATGGCCAAGCGACAGAATCGAAGGCCTTTGCGGGATCAACCTTGAGGAGCATGGACGGGCAGCGCCTAGCGTTCAGCCAGCGGCATGCCAACTGCACCGATATCAAGTTCGTGGATCCTGCGCCCCTTGATGAAGTCCGTTTGGTTGTCCCTGACGAGATCCTTCATCCTTGGAGCCAGCAGCATAGCCAGGCCCTTGGAGAATAATTTCCCGACGCTGTGTATCAAGCTAATCGGTCTGTAATCACGTAGCCCTGACGGAGCCTCGTTCTTCCTTAGCAGAACCATGTCAGCTTCATTCAAGAGACGAAAGCTCCGTGAGTCCAGGCGCCACAGAGAATGGAAGACCTCCAGAATGTCCGTTTTGAGCACTTCCCAGGCGGCCTTGTAGAAGCACCCGTTAAAACCGTCGGGCCCCGGCGCACGGTCAGACGGCGTTTCTCGAACGATCCTGGTGACCTCGTCCGTCGAGAACGCAGCGATCTGATCACTGAGATCCAGTGATGGCAGGCTTAGCCGATCGAGATCAATTCGGTGACTGCGACTGAAGCTTTTGCCGAGGATCTCGTTGTAGTACGAGAACACCAGGTCCGCTTTGGCTTCCTCAGCGCTGAACGTGACTCCATTGTGCGACAGGGTCGGCAGCTGGTTTTTGCGTCGCCGGTGACAAGCTTGTAGATGGAAGAAACGTGTGTTGGCGTCTCCTTCCTCCAGGAAACGGTTGCGTGCTCGTTGCCTGGCGATGGTCCCAGCTAGGGATGATAGGCCGAGAATGTTTGCCTTCAGGTCGCGTCGTAGCTCACCTTAGCCGTAGACAGTGGGTACTATAAACATGATGAATACACCCTCAAACTTTAAACTACTAGATCTAGAGGGAGAGAAAAAGATGAAAATGGCTGACTGTCAGTGCTCTTGGAGGAGTATCCGCTCGTGTCCGCCATGTAGTTGGTGAAGTTAGAGAGCGTCGGTGTAGTGGTCGTTGGTGACACCGTCCGGTGGCGGTAGGTCGGTGAAGGCAGTGGAGTCCGGTGGCGGCGAGGCTGGTGGCTTCCCGTCACTAACTGCGCACCCTCTAGATCGGATTAGGAATTTCAGTGGGGAGCTCGACTCAGGCCAACCTCGTACTCAGAGCCGCCGGCCCTCACCTCTATATATTGCCCAGTGTGACAGGGGCCCTCCAGCCATAGTGGGCTGGGCGCCCCCGATCAGGGCGCGGATCAAAGGCCCAACTGGGTCGTTGGGTCCAGTTTGGGATTAGAGATCAATCTAACAATCTCCCCCTTGATCTCCTACAATCTTTCAATTTCATATCATTTACTTTTATTCATTTCATTACAGATTAGCGCATAGAGTATGTTTCATCGTCACGGTCAATTGCCGATAAATTTAACAACTACAACATACCACTCTGTTCTGAAATAGATACTTAACTCTGGGCCTTCTTTTATCCAGAAATTATAGGCTTTCCCTTAAACCCATGTCGGCTACATGTTCTCTGAACACGTTGGGTGGTAAGCCATTTGCAAGCGGATCCGCGAACATCTTTTCGGTACTTATATGCTCAAGACTTATGACATGATCCCGGAGTTTATCTTTTACAACATAATACTTTATGTCAATGTGTTTGGCAGCACCACTTGACTTATTATTGTGAGCATACTTTACTGCCGGATTATTATCGCAGTATAACGTAAGTGGTCTATAGATGTCGCCAACCACCTTCAAATCGGATATGAACTTCTTTAGCCAGTTCATCTGCCCCATTACCTCATAACACGCTACAAACTCGACATACATTGTGGACGATGTAGTGACGGTTTGCTTTGAGCTTTTCAATAAAATAGCTCCTCCTACGAGAGTGAATACATATCCAGACGTGGATTTTCTATCTTCTCCCACATAATCAGAATCTGAATATCCCACTATATGGAGTGAATCTGATCTTCTATACGCCATCATGAGGCTTTTCGTTCCTTGCAAATAACGCAAGACTTTCTTTACTAATTTCCAGTGTTCTATTTCAGGATTACTCTGGAATCTGCCAAGTAACCCGGTAACAAATGCCAAGTCAAAGCGCGTACATACTTGAGTATATTGCAAGCTTCCGACAGCTGAAGCATATGAAACTGTTTTCATTTGATCGATCTCATACTGATTCCTGGGGCATTGAAAATCTCCATATCTGTCGCCCTTGACTATAGGAGCAGGTGAGGAGCTACATTTGTGCATACTGAATTTCTTTAAGATCTTTTCTATGTATGTCTTTTGTGACAGTCCTAATACCCCTTTACTTCTATCTCGGTGAATCTCGATAGAATAGAACCTTACCCGTAGTTCTAGCGAGTACATCTTACTATAAACATGATGAACACACTCTAGAACTTTGAACTACTAGATCTAGAGGGAGAGGAAAACATGGAAAGGGCTGACCGTCTGTGCCCTTAGAGGAGGATCCACTCGCGTCCGCCATGGAGTTGGTGAAGCCGGAGGGCGTCGGTGTAGTGGTCGTAGGTGACACCATCCAGTGGCGGTAGGTCGGCGAAGGCAGTGGAGTCCGGTGACGCAGTCCGGTGGCGGCGCAGCTGGTGGCTTCCCGTCACTGACTGCGCACCCTCTAGATCGGATTAGGGATTTCGGTGGGTAGCTCGGCTCAAGCCAACCTCGTACTCAGAGCCGCCGGGCCCCACCTCTATATATTGCGCAGTGTGACAGGCGTCCTCCAGCCATAGTGGGCTGGGTGCCCCCAATCAGGCCGCGGATCAAAGGCTCAACTGGGCCGTTGGGCCCAGTTTAGGATTAGAGATCAATCTAACACGAGTTCGTCGGTGGACAGTGCACGCGACTCTTGCGCCACGTCCAACTCGTAGATGATAACACGAGTGGCAGCCAACTGGAGTCGAACGCTGCCGATGTTGCCCGCGTCTAGCTCTTGAGCGCCCTGGCGACGGAGCGCAACTTGCAGTCCATGCGGCGGCAAGCATCCACATCAAGTAGTGGTCGGGACCATTCGAACTGCATGACATCGATAAAACCATCAAACTTCACCTAGATGAGTGCAAACCGGAAGCGTGGTCTTGCCCAAGGCTCGGTGTTGAGCAGAAGGAGTGGCGCATGGTCTGAACAGTCAGACGAGATCGCACGGAATGTGTGTGTTGGGTATTGTTCTAGGCACTGGACGGACGCGAACGCCCGATCGATCCGTTCGAGGGCGGGGTTGTCACATTCGCTGCTCCAGGTGTACAGGTGACCCAGAAGCTGTAGCTCGGCGAGGCAAAGGTCATCAATGGTTTTCCTGAAGCGGCGCATCATGCCACGGTGCAACCTGCCGTTTTTTTTTGCCCCTGGATCTTCCACACAGATGAGCCGACCGCTCACCGGCGTTGTCGACCACACGCTATGGCTAGAGATAGAAGAAGGGAGGGAAAATAGAGCGCACACACATAGCACAAGCACCAGCGTTGGCCGGAGCTCTGCAGAAGAGATAGCAAAATTAAACTCGCTCACTTTACTGAGTTGCAGTGGGAAGCTATATACAACTCTACACATCTAATCCTAGCGCACAGACATGTCAGGTTGTCATGTTGCTACAGTAACTAGATGTGACAGTAGGGCTGACTTTGATGCCTGCCCCTACTATGGTTACGGTGCGGTAGGTGTGCCTTTCGACGTCTATCCCTACCGCGCCGTAAGTAGGAGAGCAGTGGATTACTTAACACCGTTGTTCTTATCCCGGGCTTGTGGCATGAGGTTGAAGTCTCCGCAGACAACCCAAGCGCCCGCACAGTATTTTGCAGATCAAGCAACTCCTGCAGGAAAAGCGGCTTCAAGTGCGAAGTAGTCGGTCGATAGACCGAAGTTAGCCACCACGACTCTGAGTCGTCGCCCTGTATTGGGCGAAGCCTGACGGTGGCAGAGAATTGGCGGAGACATGGCTGTGAGGCAACCCAGCAGTCACGACGCCATGCAATGATCACCCCACCCGATGCCCCGACCGAAGGCAAACACAAATAATCGAAATCAGGTCCTATTAATTCCAAAGACATGGGTACAGACACAGACTCAAGCTTGGTTTCTTGTAAGCAGACTACTGAGCATTGCTCTTTGACGACTACATCTCTGACGACGCTACGCCTCGCGCGGCTGTTGAGGCCGCGGGGGTTCCACACCAAGACGTTTTGTGTATTCATCATTAACCTGTTGCGCGACTGTGGGCGTCGTGCTCAGAGCGCCATGATCGTTTGCCGCCCACGATGCCCGCCAGCCTTGGGGAAGAGTTCCCGCATTGCCGCGCGCTCGGAAGAGGACACTGGTTCCTGGAATGTGTCGTGGAAACGACTGGCGACTGCGGCGTCAAATGTCGCCGGCGACGGACGCGGAGCAGTCGACGACGGCCGCCACTTGTTCAGCATGACTCGTTTCGCCTGTGTCTCTGGCTTTGGGTCACGGTACCCCGATTTCGCTGCGAGCCGTCCCTGCGATGTGGAAGGAGGTTCTCCTCCGGAAGGCGTACGGCGACTTGATGATTGGATTGTCGAGCGGCACCTTCAGGCCCTCAATGAAGTGGACGGTGGCTGGGCGGGCTGTAGCCTGTCCGACAATGGGAGGAGGCGTGCTTAGGGGGACCGGCGTCGACGGCCCACCCATGGCGGGCTGATCCAGAGGCCCATCTGTTCCTACGGTACCGTCCTCAATTGGAGTTTGCTGGTGATGCAAATTTTGGGCCACAATGCAATCAGCACCTGGCCGCTGTGCTTCGACGTTTGAAGGCCCAATAGGGTCCGGCCCAACTTCTGGAGCCTTCTCTAGCGCGACGCTGCTGACCAGATCAGGCGCAGCAGAGTGTGGCAGTTGCTCCACATTTGCCGTTGGCGAAGACAGAGGTGGATCTCCGGCAATTGCGGGCATGACCGCGGGCCATGGCATGAGCTCATGCCGATTTGGCGGGTTGCCAGCTGTTGCCGCCATGTCAGCGACACAGAGCATCGGGTCCGTCCTTGTTGGCGGAATCTCAGGCTGCGACATGTTTCGAAATTCGAATTCCAGAGCTGGCTCGGGTGACCGAGAGGGGAAAGGTGACACCCGATGTGACGAATGTAGTCGACGTGGCCTTGCTTGTGTCTGGAAGATCGGGCACAAGATGGATTCGACGATGACAGGTGTCGCCTGCTGGAAGGTTGGGCCCCAACCAGGTCCCAGCTCTAGGTCTGGAGCTTCGCCGGTGGGTTCGCCGTCGGTGTTGCCGTACTAAAACCATTGAGGCCAGGGGTTGCCCCCATTGCCTTGGTCGAGCCGATCGGAGTCCCCCGGCGACTCATCGTCGTCAGAGGGTGGTGGCACATTCCAATCTTGTACCTCGACGACCCTGATGCGGACCAGGTAGCGCAGTGTTGGTAGCTCCGATTGAATCATCTCGGGCACGCGGATGTAGTCAGGCTCCGGATCGGTGATAATCTTCTGTTGTGGGATGAACATGGGGTGGATGCACCACGCTGCGACGAAGAATTTGCAGCAATCATCGTGAGCGGCAGTCTGCGGCGCCTCGACGATCTAGGCGCAAGAGCTGCCCAGAATACGCTCCGCCGTGTCCGTGCTCCACGTGTGCGCTGGCATTCCCTTCAGTCCGAGGAGGACCTTGTAACGCATGGCACCAGCGTACGCCATGGATTGACGATGCCATCGCTTCCAGATGAGGTAGAAGGGTGTTCCCAGCGGCACCGGTGCTTGGACAACCTCTTCCAGGTCATCCCGGTTGTAGAAGCTGTTAGGATCGAAATGTGTACCTCTCTGTTTGTAACCGGTAGATCCAGCGAAGACCTCATCCTTGTCTTCTCCGTAGATGCACCACAGCGGGTAGACGCCATTGTCGCGGCAGCTCCATCTTGGTGGAGTCTGTAGTGGTACTGCCATGGTCCAGTGGTGGCCCTGCAGAGGTGCGACGGCGGTGGTTGGGGCACATCCCGTCACTGGCAGCACGGTCTTTAGATCGGTTTAGGGTTACTGTAGGTGGGTGTGGCGGCTCACGGCCAACCTCGTGAAACGAGCCCCGATCCTCACCTTCTCTATTTGTATGTGCTGTGCGACAGGGGCCCACCAATCATATTAGGGTTAGGCTCCCCCAATCAGGGAGCAGAGACAAGGGCCCAATAGGCCGTTGGGCCTATTGGTGGAGATCTCCCCCGATCAGGGAGCTGAGACAAGGGCCCAAGGCCTATTGGTGGAGATCAACTAACATTCTCCCCCTTGATCTCATTCCATCTTTCAATTTCATATCATTTACTTTTGTTCATTCAATTACAGATTAGCGCATAGAGCATGTCTCATCGTCACGGTCCATCGCCGATAGACTTAACAGCTACAACACACTACTTTATTCTGAAATAGATACTAATCTTTGGGCCTTCTTTTGTCCAGGAATTTTAGGCTTTCCCTTAAACCCATGCTAGCTACATGTTCTCTGAACACCATGTTCTCTGAACATGTTGGGTGGTAAGTCTTTTGTAAGCGGATCCGCGAGCATTCTTTCTGTACTTATATGCTCAAGACTTATGACTTGATCTCGGACTTTATCTTTCACAACATAATACTCTATGTCAATGTGTTTGGCAGCACCACTTGACTTATGTTGTGAGCATACTGTACTGCCAGATTATAATCGTAGTATAACTTTAGTGGTCTATAGATGTCGTCAACCACCTTCAAACCAGGTATGAACTTCGTTAGTTAGTTCACCTACCTGTTGCCTCATAACACGCTACAAACTGTCATACATTGTGGACGATGTAGTGACAGTTTGCTTTGAGCTTTTCCATGAAATAGCTCCCCTTTGTGAGATGATAGAAAACCCACGTCTGGATATGCATTCACTCTCGCATAATCAGAATATGAATATCCCACCATGTGGAGTGAATCAGATCTTCTATATGTCATCATGAGGCCTTTCGTTCCTTGCAAATAATACAAGACTTTCTTTACTAATTTCAGTGTTCTATTCCAGAATTGCTCTGGAATCTGCCAAGTAAAACCCGGTAACAAATGTCAAGTCAGGGCGCGTACATACTTGAGCATGTTGCAAGCTTCCGATAGCTGAAGCATATGGAACCACTTTTACTTTATCGATTGAGCTCATATTGGTTCCTAGGGCATTGAAAATCCCCATATCTGTCGCCCTTGACTATAGGAGCAGGTGAGGGACTACATTTGTGCATACTGAATTTCTTTAAGATCTTTTCTATGTATGCCTTTTGTGACAGTCCTTATACCCTTTTCTTCTATCTTGGTGAATCTCGATCCCTAGAATGAACAAGGCTCCGCCAAGATCTTTCATATCAAATTTCTTTGTCTCCAGTAGTAGACTGACATCACTACTAGCAAGTAAGATATCATCTATATACAGGACAAGGAAGATAAACTTCCCATTCTTAAACTTTGTATTGACACAATTGTCCTCTACATTCTCTTTAAACCCAAAGTTCTTTATTGTCTGATCAAACTTCAAGTATCATTGTCTTGAGGCTTGTTTTAATCCATGAATGGATTTCTTTAGACGGCATCCCGTTCGTTCTTTTCCTTCCATAACAAAACCTTTCGGTTGTACCATGTAAACATTTTTCTCCAAGTCTCTATTGATAAATGCCATCTTTACATCCATATGATGTAATTCTTAATCGTAATGTGCCACTAATGCCATTATGATTCTGAAGGAAACTTTACATGAGACTGGAGAAAAAGTCTCATTGTAATCAATCCCTTCTCTTTGCATAAAGCCTTTTGCCACAAGTCACACTTTATATGTCTCTATATTCCCTTGAGAGTCATGTTTAGTCTTGTAGACCCATTTATAGCCTACTGTTTTGACTTCTTTAGAAATTATTTCCAAATCCCAAACTTTATTGACATCCATCGATTTTATTTCATCTTCCATGGCCTCAAGCCACTTTGATGCATGATCACTTCTCATGGCTTCTTTAAATGAGGTGGGATCATACTCCATTTGAAATTCCTTAGTGTTATACACTTCATAATCAGCAAAAATAGCTGATTTTCTAACTCTTTGAGACCTACTAGGGGCCTTCACATTTGGCACATCTTCTATTTGAGGCTGTTGTTGCTTCCCCTCATGTGTGGCAATAGGTTCTATAGAATCCTGAAGAACAGGTTCCTCATCATCATTCATTGTTGCCACAGGTGGAATAACAAAATATGCTGACACCATAGTATCTTGCACTGTCGGTGCAGCGATAGCATGTAGTGAGAAAATTGGCTCATGAATCATTGGAATGGGCGCATACACCCGCTTCACTTCAAGGTCAATTTCTCGAGCTACCATGCTCCCCCTCATCTTTTCATCCTCTAGGAAAACAACATGTCTTGTTTCCACAAACTTTGTGTGTCTCTCTGGACAGTAGAAACGAAAACCTTTTGACTTTTCTATGTAGCCAAACAAACGGCAACTTACTGTTTTGGGATATAACTTCCCAATGTTTGGGTTAAATACTTTAGCCTCAGCAGGGCTCCCCACACACACGCAAGTAGTTAAATGAGGGTACTCTTTCTGTCCACAACTCATACGGTGTTTTGAGCACCGACTTTCTTGATACTCTATTGAGAATATTAATGGCGGTTTTATCGCCTCCATCCACAGGCTCAACTGTAAGGTGGAGTAACTTATCATACTACCCACCATATCCATCAGGGTACTATTGATTCTTTTAGCTACTCTATTCTGTTGAGGTTCGCCCGGTGTAGAATACTGGGCTACTATGCCATTCTTTTAGGGTATGCCGACCGTAGTACTCCCCCACGGTCAGACCTAACTATCTTAATCTTTAATATCTTAAATTTATCTAATGCTTCTGTTCTTTCTTTGATTGGATAAATATAGCCATAATGGGAGTAATCATTTGTGAATGTTATGAACGAATCATAACCATCCACACTCTTTATAGGAAAATGACCATAGATGTCTGTGTGAATAATCTATAAAATTCCTGCGCTTCGTTTGTCATCTTTCTTAATCTTCTTTATATACTTTCCTTTTATGCATTCTCTGCATTGTTCTAAGTCTGAGAGCTCTAATGGAGGAAGAATATCATTCTTAACTAGTCTTTCTATTCTCCCCCTCGAAATATGGCCTGAACGATAGTGCCATAATTTCGACAACGCATCGTGAGCTCTCTTATGCCACCATTGCCAGAGTAACACTCTGTCACCAGCTGCTTTATCAGCTAGGTAGCATATGTCTTTGAAGAGCCAGTGAATTGACTCTTTATTCTATCGAGGTACTCGGTGACCGTGTCACATTCTGGGATTGAGCCCATAATTGCAGGTTCAATCATGTTCTTTATCACAGTCAAATATTTCTTGTTGGCAGTGACCCACTTCCTATACTCAAAAGTCATAGGATATCTTTTGAGATTCAAAATCCCTTTCTTTAGTTGCCCAAGTGGCATCATTATCTTTTGTCTCCCTCACCGATGCCACATAACTCAGTGGAAAACGGTGAGGTGACTACCCAGTCCACTTTAGACAAGATGAAAACTAGGTCAAAACTTTTCTTAACATAAAATAACACCATTTGCATGCCTTGATTCCAACGTTGGTCAAAATCAAAACATACAATTATTCTTATACACTAATTCTACATCACCGTTGGGCAGAAATAGAATTAATGCATAAATCTTTAACTTTATCAACTTTTTTATACACTAATTCTACATTACCGTTGGGCAGAAGTAGAATTAATGCATAAATCATTAAAATTATGATATTGTTATTAACAACGTTGGTCAGAAAATAACAACATCATAATCATGTCAAATCTCTTTTTTTCCAATTAAATACCACATTGGTTCAAAATAACTGAAGAACCAATATTTTCTTTAGCAGCGGAAAAAATCTCTTTTTCTCCAATTAAATACCACATTGGTTCAAATTAACTGGAGAATAAACAATTTCTTTAGCAGCGGAAAAACTTTCACCCAATTTCTTAAATTTTACCCATAGGGAAAAATTACTTTTCTATTTTTCTTTTGAGCTAATTTGCATTTTCAATTTTCCAGGAAATAAACATTTACTGAAAAAAGGAAAAGCATGAAAAAATCATTATCTATTTTTCAGAAGCTTTTCTGGTTCATATCTATTTTCTGGAAAAATAACATATTGGTGTAATTTTACCAGAAATTTTAAACCATTGGTGTTCATTCAAGTCAGCTTCTGAAATTAAATAAAACCTTTCTATATTCTTCTATTCATTTTCGGCCCAGCCTGTAGGAACAGTGCACAGCCTATCAGCTACAGTATATGGCCCGGCCTGCTAAACAGCCTAGCCTAGCTCTGTGCGCGACGCCCGGCCGCACCCAGGCCGCAACCTGGGCCTAGGCCGGCAAAGTGCCGCGCGGTGCACTCGCTCGCCTGGGCCGCTCGCTGGCCCATGCATCTAGCGCCATTGGATCTCATCCGACGGTCATCTGATAGTTTCGGCCAAACAAAAAGTCTTCACCAACCGCGGTCCTGAACCCTAGTTTCATTTGCTCCTTTCTGATTCTCTCTCTTGTTCGCCGTTCTCTCCTCTCTCTACCTCAGCGCAGCCACAGCGAGACACCGAGAGCGAGCGAAGATGGAGGAGCGACCATGGCGCCGTCGCCGGCCCCCTCACCGGCGCGCGTGCTCCCCAACGGGTGAGCACTCCGCCATCGAGCGGCCTGGCCGCGGCGCCCCCTTGGCCAAGCCCAGCGAGCTAGCTCCCCCGGCTCGGCTTCTTCTCCCGCGCCGACGAAGAGACATCCCGACGCACGGCGAGGTAGATCCACTCCTTCCCCCTTCAGATTTGTATTGTTCTTCTTCCTTTTCTTTTTGAGTTCATCCAAATGGGAAACTAGGGTTAGGGTTAGGGTTTCGACCCTTCTTTTTCTCTTCTTCTTCCCCAATCAGATCTAGATCTTGTTTGCTTTTCTTCGTTTGACCGATTGGGGTTAGGGTTCGTGTGCCGACCCCTTTTCTTTGTTCTTTTTCTTTTCGCTTGAATTTCCTTTCTTTTCTTTTCCCTCGTTTACCCGAAAAGGGGATCTAGGGTTAGGGTTCGGTTGAACCCGATTCAAGAACTGGGCTCAGAGAACAGATTATCCCCTTCCCCTTTTAGGATTTGGGTCTGCTTTTCTCTTATCCGAACAAGGATTTAGATCTAGGGTTCGGAATTTGACCCTCCCCTTTTCCCCTTCTCTGATTTGTCTTTGGATCTACCATCTGAATCAGTTCCATTCCCTTTCTTCCCTTTCTTCCCCTTTCCCCTACTCTAATTTGGATCTGATTTTCTCTTATCCGAACTGATGTGGGGAATTAGGGTTTGGGTCTAGGGTTCCTTTTCTTTCTTTTGATTCGACTGATTTGGTTTGTTCCCTTCTTTTGATTTCTTTTCTTTTTGGAGTTCATCCGAATGGCTTTCCCCTTTTCCCTTTCTCCACGCGAGTTAGGGTTTGGTCTTAGGGTTCGGCCAAATCCAAATTAGATCTGTTCTGTTCTTGGGTTAGGGTTCGGCTTCGTGAGCCGAGGGCCCTATCTCTTCTCTGATCCGAATGGATCTGTTCTTTTCCCCCGTGCGGTGGCGGTGGTGACCGGGTTCCAGTGACATCCGCCACCCCCGGTCCCTTTTCTTTGCTTTTACCCGGTTAGGGTTAGGATTATACAGAGGCAACCGGCTCCAATACCATTGTTAGGATCGAAATGTGTACCTCTCTGTTTGTAACAGGTAGATCCAGGGAAGACCTCATCCTTGTCTTCTCCGTAGATGCACCACAGTGGGTAGACACCATTGCCACGGCAGCTCCGGCTCGGTGGAGTCCATAGTGGTACTACCGTGGTCCGGTGGTGGCCCTGTAGAGGTGCGACGGCGGTGGTTGGGGCACATCCCGTCGCTGGCAGCACGGTCTTTAGATCGGTTTAGGGTTACTATAGGTGGGTGTGGCAGCTCACGGCCAACCTCGTGAAACAAGCACCGATCCCCACCTTCTCTATTTGTATGTGCTGTGCGACAGGGGCCCACCAACCGTATTAGGGTTGGGCTCCCCCGATCAGAGAGCAGAGACAAGGGCCCAATAGGCCGTTGGGCCTATTGGTGGAGATCAACTAACAGAAGCACGCCAGGAAATCCTCCGGCGAGTACCTGCTGACGGTGAACGCGTCCGCCGAGATGTTGTAGAATGACTCCAGTTGCGCGCGGGAGTCCGCGGATGACACTGGTGGACGGGTGCCACCAACCATGGCCACCAGCACGAGGGAAGAAAGCGCTTCCTCAGCAGCATGGAGTGTCGTGGACCGTGGGATGACGACGATCTCTGAGACGGGGAGCGTGGAGGGGTGGCCCGGAGGTGGCGAAGTCCGCCTGGGGGGCGACGGCGGCGTCGATGGTCGGTTCGTCATCATGCGCGCCTGTCCCGTGTCTGGGCTAGGCTCACGACGAGGAGAGCCAAAGTGCGGCTTGCAGACCTCGGGGATAGAGGTGTTCCGACCCGTGGAAGTGGAACGCGACCTGCCGGAGATGGTGCTGGACGGCGAAGGTGGACGGCGCTGGTCCTCCCGCAGCGGTCGTCGTCGCCGCAGTGCGCCTCTGTTCTGGAGGGAGCGCGTGGGCGAGCGCCCGCGCTTGCAGTCCCTAGCCCGGTGCCCCGTGCACCTGCAATGGAGGCAACGCGACGGAAAGCGGCAGGCGGCCGCGACATGGTCTCCCGCCGAGCAGTTGAAGCAAAGTCCCACTAGAGTAGGCGGAACAGGGCGGCGAGATGACACCCGAGGGTGCTCCGACGACGCTAGCGATGGCGACTCTCGACGAGGGTGAAGCCCTCAAAGTCCACACGAGCGCCCTCCCGGGGTACGTGGTGGCGTGGCCGGTGAAGGTCCCGCCTTGTGTCCAGCGGAGGTGAGCGGTTGCGACGGGTGTGCGGAGGTGGGTGGCGACGGGTGTCAACCATGAAGCCACCTCCGGAGTTGCGCGGCCTGCGGCGGCGCCCCTCGCTGGTCGGAGCGACGACGGCCTTTCCCTTGTCGTTGGTGGCGAAGGGCAAGGCCTCAGACGACTCATCGGAGGAGGCCTCCAAGTCGGAGAAGGAGAGCATCTCCTGTGGCCCCTAGGCGGACGGCCTGGCAGCGACGGGGGAGGACGACACCAAAGGTGCGGCGAAGGTGAGAGCGACGATCCTACAGCCTGCGCCTGGGCGAGGGCGGCCTCCGCAGCGGCGGCCAGGGGCAGTAGGCTGGAGGAAGAGTCGTTAGAGCCGTCGTATTCCATGGCGACCGGAGGAGGGGGAGAGGAAGGGGCAGGCGGTGCTGGCTAGGAAGCTGGCCGACAGAAGCAGCGGCGGCCTCCAGCGGTTTGGGCTAGGTGGACGCCGGGCATGGGCGGACCCAGCGCTAGGGCAACCAGGGCCATTGCCCTAGTCGCAGCGCCGAGTCTTGAGTCGCGCCGCTCGGCTCCTCGCTCTCCTGGCCGCCTCCACGCCGTCGCCTGCCACTGCCCCTCGCCGGCTCGCCCCCTCCAGCCTCCGATTTGCGCTTCGCAGGCCGCTTCTCCGCCATTGGCTGGTCGTTGGCCACCCGCCCGCCGTCAGCCGCTGCCCAGCGGTGGCCGCCCGGCGCCCGGCCCCGCTCGGCTGCCCTAGTCATGGCAAAATCCTAGGTCCGCCCCTGACGCCGGGGCCGGGGTGGCCACCGGCGGGAGGGAGCGGGGCTCTCTCCTCTCTCTCTCCTCTCTCTCTCTCTCCTCTCTCCTCTAAGCACCTAGATCACTCACGTTAATACAATTTTTGACATTGTCGCTTTCTTGCTAACTTATACGACATTGCTTTCCAATCAAGCGTGTTATCTGCAAAGTTAAATTGTGTTGTCTTCTGCTACGGAGGATCTTGTTGACTAGTGGTACGAACTCACAAAACCCTTTAGAGCATGTTTGACATAATTTTTTTATAGCTCCGGCTCTTCCTACACCAGCAGCAGCACTGTTGACGAGAGCATTTTTCAATCCCATTATGAAATGAACGTGGAGCTATGAGAAGCCATGATTCGTGGCTCACCCGGCTCTTCTCCTGTGATACTGTAGCACAAAGTCGGAGCATGAATGAGCCCATCCAAATGGGCGGTCCTTTGTTTGTTAGGGAGTCATGTATATCCTAATAAAATGGTTGAAGCTTTGGGTCCTTGGGTTACTCTCCAAGTTCAATTTTATTCTCCATCTAAAATAACTCATTATAGTTTGTATTTTTAAATATATTTCATGATGAGTCTAATAATAATTACATATGTTTATAAGAAAATACAAATATAAGTATCGTCATACCCATCATGAAATATATTTTTAAAGTATATCTAATTGTTGTCATAAATATTAATTATTTTCTATATAAATTTGAGAAAACTTAAAATGATTTGGCTTGGACAAAACCGTTGCTTCCTTTGATGGCCCCTTTTCTTAGCGGAGTGAGCATCCACATTTTCACGTCTCAACCTTAGCTGTTCGATGCTGCTTTTCTGTTTACCTTGGGCGGGGCCTCACTTCTTGTCAAGGTCTGACCAGACCCATGGTCTGCAGATGATGATCAATCGTGCCATTGCATTGATAGCCGGGAAGGGCAGCGGGCAACGGCTCTTGCTGGTTGGTCACGCTCACGGAGGCGGCTACACTCTACAGGGCTCAAATGGGACGATACCGAAGGTGGTTTGAGGGAGAGGCGGCGTGGCGGCCGTCGCTTCAAGCAAACGAAGAGCCCTGCATTTGGCTGCTGCCTATGCCTAGTGGCTAGTGGTAGTTGAGACTGCCGGCGTGTCACGAGACGAGAGCGACGGATCGGAAACAGGGGGAACGAAACGAACCAAGCAGCCCACCCGGGTACTGCGCGGAAACATCGCCACGGAGGGTACGGATCCATTGGGCTGCGTCTGGCGTCATCGACTAGGCTCGGGCCGAGCGTTGCTTTGGGTTGCCGGCCTGGCAAACGTGAGGCCCCAGTCTGATCAACATTTTGGCGGCAGCGGGCGACTCGTGTATATCCCGGGCATGCAAGTACTACTAGCATAGCAGCAGCTAAGATGATATATTTTATGCAGTTTCAACGCATAATTTTTTTTAAACCATAGAATGAAGATACATCGGTCTTCAGCTTTCTTCTACCTCCAAATGCACTGCACAACTCGCCCCCGCTGCCGTCAACCACCCCGCCCTTGGCCGCGGCTATGTCGACACAAATCACAAGTAACAAAGATCCACGGCTGTATCGGTACAAATCATAAATCACAAATTATAAGAAACTTTTTTTTTCTATGAAAGGACAAGGACAAAAATTTGGTGGCAACCCCGGAGTTGGAGAAGGAGCTCGCTGGAGTTGGGAAGATACTTGGCGCGGGCGCAGCGGCGGCGCGGGCGCGCGGCGGGGGCATGGCGGCGGTGGCCCTAGTCCGACAGCCTAGGGTTCCTAGTTCCCGAGGGCGGGCCACGGGTAGCCGCGCTTCTTCGATGGCGGCGTGGGGATGCGACGCCTACAAAAAAATCATGTGCCAGCTCATGATAAAACAACAGTGTGGTGTTTAGCATTTCCGTATAGGAGTCATTCTCATGATCCTCTTAAGAAAAGATAGCTCTCATGCTCCCATGCATAACACAACCGGAAGGCTGAATGCTTATGATGTCTTCTGAAAAGATACTGTGTACACGTAGCCAGCATGTCCATCATACAGATAATCAGGCACACACAGACACAACTGAGATGCTCTGCCATGCAAATGCATTCATCACCAATTCTAAACTTGGGCCAAAAGTATACTATATTACAACCAAATGGTATATTGCATACTCTCATCTAATGGGAGCAGTATATATATATTACAGTGCCTCATGTCTGAAAATATGCAACAACTCGGGTGCATAGCAAGTATACTTGTTTGGATTGTGTTATTTTGACCATAGATATACTATCTCATAGTTAGCGTGGCAAACTTACTGAGGATGCAAATTCTTTCTCTAGGCTGTAGCCGCGAGAGATCTCTTGATCACAAGGCAAACGGGTAGCATTCCCAAGATCGAGCTGTGCATGGGAGTTTCTAGCATGTGACGGGCACAGCAAATGCTCAGGCTCACCATTATTTCCTGTTGAATGGTGTGTGTTTCTTAGCCTCCCTGTCCTTAGGAGCTGCAATTTCATCTCTACTTCTTTCATAGGTCTCTCTACTCCTTTGGTCCGCAAGCATGCTTGTGCGAGTAAGGTGATATCATCAATTTCTGCTTGGTCTGCCTCTTCCACAATCTGTTGATCTATTATTTCCATAAGGGCTCCTTCTTGAAGTGCTTCAATGAAGTAATGAGCCAAGCTTTCTTTCACACTAGAATCATTAATAAAAACTGGTTTCTTTCTTGTCAGGAGCTCCACAATAATCACACCAAAACTATATATCTCACTCTTCTTAGTTAGTAGACCAGTATTGTAATATTCTAGATCTAGGTAACCGAATGTGCTTTGGACAATTGTCACCACATGAGTCTCGTCGATTGAAACAGATCTTGAAGCACCAAAATCAGAAACCTTTATAGTGAAGGTGGCATCCAAGAGTATATTGGATGACTTCACATCTCTATGAAAAATTGGAATTGCAGCAGCTGAGTGTAGATAAGCAAGCGCCCCTGATGATTCTACTGCAATCCTAGTGCGATCATCCCAATACAGCAAACATTTACCATCAACATTAGTGTGAAGAAGGTTGTATAACGTGCCACTAGATATGAACTCATATACGAGCAAGGGCACCTCAGTTTCCAAGCAACAACCAAAAAGTTTCACCACATTCCGGTGGATGATTTGAGACAATATTGCAACCTCGTTGATAAATTGATCTATCTCGGTTTGCTCCACAATTTTGGACCTTTTAATGGCTACCACATTTTGATCAGATAGAATCCCTATTCTGCTGGTGGTATTTCGGCTGATTTTGGCTGATTCAATAGTGTTTCTATGAGGAAGAATAAGCCAAAATAAGCACAAGCCGACTGAAAAGTAGATGAGCAGAACAGGCTTTATAGACAGTTCCATGTCCTCCACGGCCAAGGACACGAGTAGCATCAAAATAGTTGGTGGCTCTCTCTGGTTCCTCTAAGGAGAATATCTTTGTTTTGTTTGTGGTGCTCTCATCAGATACTAGTTGCTCCAACAATAGACCTTGATTTTTCTTGAAGTATGCTCTTCGGATTCTCTTCTGCATGCCTTGCTTCCATTTTCTAGCTATTAAAATGGCGCATAACACAAAAATTATGGAGCCAAGACCACATCCAATTCCAATTGTAACACCTACATACAAGATTGTGTTGCACATCCAATGTGCCATGAATTCCACAAGATCATTCTACATTTTACCAACAAGATTATTGCATTTTTATAAATGAGATGTGGATATGTGGGGTATGACTCACCTAAAATAAGACTGTGTTGCTTAGATGTTGTGACATAGTTCCTTTCTGTTGGTTCAAACACTACCATGAGGGCAAGTTGTGCAATAATATCCTCCAATAGTATTATGACATACTCCATTGCAATCATTTGGCTCTAAACACTCATTAATGTCTGCAAATAAACTAGAATCAAGTGAGCCATCATCAAGTTCTTTAAAATGTTGAAGCTTGTAAGGTTCATTTGGTTTTACAGAATGTCATGAAATTCTCATGAAGCTCAAGTGTTCCAAAATATTCCTTTTTCACACACGCACACAAACACACACACACAAGAGAGAGAGAGAGAGAGAGAGAGAGAGAGAGAGAGAGAGAGAGAGAGAGAGAGAGAGAGAGAGACCTGTACAACCATATGTGCCTTTGACATATGGATTCCCATCAAAGCCTTGCGAGCACTCGCAACGATACCCTAGGTATATAGCGTCCCATGGGTGACATTAACGCATTCGCTGTGGGGGCTGACACACGCATAAGTTCTATTCCTTTGCGAGGCTGTTGCACAGGTTAAGTTGGAAACAGACCACCTCATCTTGATATCAAATTCTTGGGTGAATTCAATAAAACTCCTCATGTATTCTCTTGATATACTGTAATCAAAGTCTCCATTGGAGGTATGGACTACCACCACCTAGTCATCGTTGTTGCTTGAATCATTTAGAATGCTGGTTACACCCAGGTATCCATCATTCACTAACAATTTGGTCACCATAAATCTTGTGCCATCTCCTCGGTCAAGAACAATTGTCTTATTCGACACGCGGCTAAGTTGATTTTTTTTGTGTGCAGAGCAACGTTCTTCTAACCCAAAATGGAAAGGGATGGGCATTGTCGGTACAGAAAGTGACCAATTAGTAAATATTTATAGTTTTGCTGCACGTTGTGATCGGAGGTGGCCTAGCACTCAATAACACAGGATTTATACTGGTTCAGGCAACGTGCCCTACGTCCAATGTGGGTCGGTCGGTGACTTTATTCCCGAGCCCAGGTGCTCGAAGTCTGTAGTGGGGTTACAAACGAGAGAGAGAGAGGGATGGGGCGTCCGGTCGGTCCAGTCAGAAGGGCCGAGATCGACAGGAGCTATGCTATGAATGAAGTGTCCAAGCGTGTGCTTGAGGGGTTGCGAGCTATCGATCTAATGAACTTGAACTTGAAGAAGTCAACTTGGGTTAACTACCTGTGTTTGAAGAGAGCACATCCCCTTTTATAGAAGAAGGGGATGGCTTTACAAGTGAGAGGGAGAGAGAGTACGGACGTTTCTAAGCCTTGTTGCCCACGCCGATGGGGACGGGATAATGGTGGGCGCCCGCAATATTATTGATGTCACTGCAGAATGTCAGGTACATGTGGGAGGTTGAGCTGCTTTCTTCAAGACTGGAGGACGTCGGTACCTGCAAAAATGTTGTCTCGTTGACTGGAGGCAAGGCTTTACCACATTCACCTGGTACGGTGAATTCCAGCGCCCATAATACTGTTGATGCCCAGAGGCACATGGGGGGTCTTACTGTACGGGTGTTTTGACCGGCGTCTACAATACTGTAGAGGTAAATGTTGGCGCCTACAATACTGTTCGTGGTAGGGTGGTTGTAAAGTATTATTCTGCAGGGTATGGTCCCTGGTGTCGTGGTTTGACTTGCGAGCCCCGTTTTGCCTTCCTTCGTACGCCTTCTGGTTCTTTCCGAGCGGGCGTCCCCGGTCGGATGGCCCCAGTCGGCTCTGGTGCGCCAGTCGGAGAATAGCAATGGGCAGGGTTTTCTATGAACCCCGGTCGGAGACACGAGGTCGGAGTCGGAGGCGGTCCTCGGGTCAGGCTTTCCGAGTGGAGGCCGTGCGAAGGTGGCCGGGGCCTAACGCTAGCGCTCCGATCAGAGAGGCCGTTCGGAGTTGGCCTGAGCCTGAGCTAGTGCCCCGGTCGGAAAGATGGGCCGAAGGCGGCCAGGGCCTGAAGCGAGTGCTTCGGTCTATTGAATTTAGACTCTCGGGTCGGTCTAGAAGAAAAGAAGCCATCCTCCTGGGCCGAGCCCTGGCATGGAAGCCGGTCCCCGAGGGACCCTAGGTTTATGAACCCGACAAGAGCCCCCGAGCCCCCGGGCGATTCGGGCAGAATCGTCCAGGGGATTTTTGTCTTGCCGACAGGTGTGCGCGAGCGCACCCGCGGGTGTAGCCCCCGAGCCCCCGTGCGGTTCATGCCAAACCAGCTGGGGGTGTTTCTGATTTTGTCAACGGGGGATGTTTTTCTGTTTTGTCGACGGGTGCGCGAGCGCACCCGCGGGTGTAGCCCCCGAGCCCCAGGCGGTTCGGGCAAAACCGGCTAGGGGTGTTGTCTCGGCAGGCGTGTATGCGTGTTTTTAACCAAGGCATCGTTGTGTAGTCGAGGCGGTGAGGTGCGGGGGATAGGATAAAAAAGCAGAACTCACCGATCTTAGGTGTCGATGCGCGCCTTGGGATCGGGTGAGTCAGATTTTGTGAACGGACCATGGCGTCGGTGCGCGCCGTGGATGGGGACAACTTAGTTCGGATGCGATAGAGCTCACTGATCTTTGGCGTCGATGCGTGCTTTGGGATCGGGCGAGGTGGAGCCGCGAATGGACCCAGGCATCGGTGCACGCCGTGGATCGAGAGAGTTAGATTAGTTAGTTTAGGAAGCCGTTACGCGAGTTTAGGAGTCACGGTCCCAGGTTTTATTGGAGCGCAGTGAAGCCGTTTGAAGCCGTTACGCGAGTTTAGGAGTCGCGGTCCCAGGAGCCGTAGCCGGATGTCGCCGATCCTATCGACGCGAGTTCGGGGTCATGGTCCCAGGGTTTCTTTGGAGCATAGTGAAGCCGTCTGAAGCCGTTACGCGAGTTTAGGAGTCGTGGTCCCAGGTTTTATTGGAGCGCAGTGAAGCCGTCTAAAGCCATTACGCGAGTTAGGAGTCGCTGTCCCTGGCATTGGTTTTTGAGCCCCCAAGCCCTATCGGGCCTTCGTAGGGGTCGATGTGAGTTTATGTGCGTTTACCCCATCCTCGGTTCCTCACAACCAGAGGGGCTGAGTTTCGTCGCCTGTCCCGATCGCTCGGGCTCGAAGACTAGCTCGGTGAGTTGTTAACGGGTGTGATCAAGTGAAATCCGGGTCCGTCGTTCGTGATGGGGTCAGCATAGCCCTCTTGTGACATTCCACTACTCCCTTACCTACAACCCAACAGATGCCTAGGTCGTTCCGGAGACCGACCCGGGTGGCCTAACGGCCTCCCCTTCGATGGAGATCCTACGGGCCTGGCGAAAGGTTCGGGATCGAACGAGAAGGTTGAGATGACCCAGTCTGCTAGACCAGGCAAGGGCCGCATGGGGATCATCTGCGGTTTTCTCCCCTATCTCTGTTTCGGTTGCTCATATCGAATGAGGCAACCGCCGCTTCGTGACGCAATCATGGAATGTTCTAATGCATTTCGCTGCATGTGCGATGCTTAGTTCCTGAGCCCTAGGGCGGTTCATGCCTTAACCATCTGGGGGGTTCAGGCGTATGGTATGAAATGCACGTATGGATGTATGAAATGATTATAAAGAAATAGAGAGGGTTTTATAGTGTTTACCTTTGATAGTTTTGAGTGACAGGGCTCGGAGAGCTTCAGTCGGAAATGTCCGACCGGGACCCGTGCTCGTCGTTCATGACGGAGTCGACGTGGCCCACATGGGGTGTCCCTTCGCTTCCTACCTGTGTCCCGGTGCTTATCCTGAGTGAATCGATCGACTTAGGAGGCCGGTTGATCTCTCTTGGTGGAGATCTCGCTGTTGGATCTCTCCAGGTCTGGCCTTGACGACTGGAGTGATGGGGTTTCGGAGAGCTCTAGTCCGAGATGTCCGACCGGGACCTACACTTGTCAATCGTGGGTTAGCCCTTATGTGAACAGTTTTGTATTAATGAACACATGCTCACCTTGGTGACCTGAGAGATGGGGTTCAGATAGCCTCAGTCGGAAATGTTCGATCGGGACCTGTATCTCAGGTGCTTATCCTGAGTGAATTGATCAACTCAGGAGGCCGGTTGATCTCTCCCGGCGGAGATTTCGCTGTTGGATCTCTCTAGGTCTGGCCTGGAGAGACGGGGAGTCGTCCACATGTGGTGGCGCTTAGGTTTTCGTGCCCAACGTGTGGTAGTGGTTGGTTGTGCGGTAGTGGTGGGCCATGTCCCGGTCACGTCCCGCCTGATCAGGAGCCGTTTCGTCGCGCTGGGCACGTCCCGACGGTCAGGGGGCGTCCCATCTGCATTAAATGGAAAAAGAGAGAGAGTTTCTCGCCCCGCCGTTTTGCCTTCCCGATGGGCACGTCCTTTCCTAACCGCTGCTCCCCTTCCTTTAAGTAGGAGAAGAGAGAGGGTGTTCGCCTCGTTCTTTTGCCTGTTCGTCGTCTGTCGCCGCCGCCTTTCTTTTTCCTCCTCGTCAAGAGCGTTCCTGAGAGCTATGGAGGTTTCTAGGAAAGGAAGGGGGAGAGAGCGAGGGAGAAGAGGAGAACTCACTGATCCTTTTTGCAAGCCGGAGCAAGATGTCGGACTAGAGGTCATCCACCGTGAGGAAGTCGATGCTGGAGTCTTTCGTCAAGAAGGGTTTTCTGCCGCCGCAGGAGGTGGCGCACTGGAGGGTCCTTGGGGGAGAGGAGTTCCCACGACCTCGTCCCGGCGAGGTGGTGTCCTTCCTTACCTTTCACGAGCTCAGGCTAGGATACCCCGCGCACTGGTTCCTGCATGGGCTCCTTAATGAGTGGGATTTAGAGTTGCAACACCTCAATCCGACGGGGGTGCTGCATATCGCTGGTTTCGTCACCACGTGCGAGGCTTTCCTCGGGATGGAGCCACACGCGGATCTCTTTCGGTGATTCTTCTCTGGGAGGACCTTGACGGCGGGGAGCTCGGTTGAGGCCACGTCGGTGGGGATTTCGCCCTTCAGAGGAAGTCGAGTGCAGGAGGTTCGTACCCCATGTACACCCCTTGTAGTTCCAACCGGGGGTGGCACGGGGAGTGGTTCTACATCAGGAACCCAGAGGCGGCGCCGTTCCCGGCGTTTACCGGCAGGAGGACGGAGGAGCGAGAAAGCTGGTCGTGGGGTTGCGGCCGTAAGGAGAGGCACAAGGTGGAGGCCATCGAAGAGGAGCTCTGAAAGCTCGTGAGGTGCGGCCTTGACAGAGTCCGGGTGTTCTACACCCTCTACCGCCGCCGGATTGCACCATTGGCGGAGAGGACGCAGCCGATGTGGGAGTACAGCGGCTGGTCGAACCCGAACTGTGTGTCGTCGGAGGAGTTGCCGGACAACGAGGTCTGGAGTCGCGTCGGCCGGGTGCTACAGCTGAGGCCTAGGGAGACGGTCGCGGGAAAACCCATACCGCTCAATGCCTCGATCGCGTCCACATTGGTGCGTTCATTTGTTTTGTTCGTGCTTCTTCTCTGCTCTTTCCTATTTCTTTGATCTGGTTCATTCGTTCCATAGGGGCTTGGGAGGTATAAGTCCCGACTACACCTTCCCAAGGGATCGGAGGGCGTGGCTCGGCAGACTGCTCAGAAGAAGGCGGCCGAGGCTCGGAAGAAGAAAAAGAATAAGGAGATCCTGCGGAAGTAGGAGAAGGAGCAGGAGATCGTCTGGTGCACGAGGCCCGGGGAACGTAGGAGCGATGTCGAGTTAGAACTTGCGTCGGACGATCGTATGGATCTGGATGATATAGTCTTCTCCGGCGAGGAGGAGAGCGGGGGGGAGGGGTCATTGCGACCTTGGCGGAGCGTCGTGATACCATGACGTCGTCCGCCGGTGACGAGCTAGTGGTCGCACGTCGTGTGGCGGATCCCTCGTCGAGGAAGCACGCAGCGAGCACGGACGTCGTCGGTGAGCGGGCGTCGAAGCGGACGCGGTCACCGTGCCCCTTGACAGCGTCGCCGACCCCGTCCCCACCTGTCGTGGACATGGCGGAGCAAGGCGGGCGGTCTACTGAGGAGTGTACTGACACCCGCGTGTCGCTCGAACCGGTGCCGACGCATGACTCGCAGCGGGGGGAGGACCTGCCTGCTGCGTGCGTGGTTGAGCATGTCAGGCGGTCTGAGGAGCAGACTAGAGCACGTGTGCCGCATGAGTCGCAGTCGGAGGATACTGCGCCTGTTGCTCCGGTCGAGGATTCTCGAGCCGAGGGTCGGGATGACCCGTAGGCCGGGCAGGAGCCGGTAGGGACGACTTTGCCCCCTGCCGAAGTAAAGGAGCGCGGGTCACGGTCCGGGAGTGGTCCTCGACGTGCAGGCCCATCGACGTTGGGGTCAGCCTTCAGAGTTGTGTCGCTCGCCACCCGGTATGTCTTTCTCCATTTCCTTTTGGTTTTTTGCTGGTTGAGCTTTTTGTTGGAGTGTGACTGACTTGTACCTTCCGTCAGTGGCCTGGGGATGCCGGGGATGAGTATTGCCCCGACTGCAGTGCAGGAGACCTGGAAGCCCATTCTGCAGCGTGTCGCGGTGGCAAGACCTTCTATTTTAGGGATGGTGCCCCCTGGTTCGGCTGTTGATGAGGCGGCAGCTGTGGCATCGGTGTTGGCGGCGATCCAAGTGCCGATGGCGACGGTGGCATCGGAGGTGACTCTCGCAGCCTCCCCTCCACTGGTTGTGGTGGAGGAGGCGAGGGATACCGAGCTCCCTGCCTTGCCGGGTGGAGGGTCGCGCGGCTCACCCTTGCCGTCGGAGCCGAAGGCGCCGGGGGAAGACGTGGCCGGGCCGGGGTCGGGACGCCCGGCGGCGGCCCAGGCCAACGAGGTGGTGGAGATCCCGTTTGATGACGAGGCGGATGTCCCGGTGGAGCCATCAGTGCCGTTGCGGCAACCCGCCGGTGATGTCACGGCGGAGCCGTCGGCGCCGTCGCGGGGCCTGGCGGTGGTCCAGTCGGTGGCTAGGACCTCTAGCGGGCCGGTGGTGTCGCTGCGGGACCTGGCAGTGGTACGGTTGGAGGCTGGGCCCTCAGGCAAGGTGCCGGAGGGTGACCTGGAGTGGCCCTGCCCTGAGCACCCAGCGAATGCACGGTTCGTCCTCCGGGACTCCCAGGAGCATCAGCTCTAGGACATCTTTGGGGGGCAAGGGCACGTCTTGGTATCAGAACTCACCAAGCTGACCGCGTAGCTTGAAAGCGCCCGGAAGCAGGCTTTGTTTGCCCGGTAGTTGGTTGAGGGCGACATGCAGCTCACGGCGAAGGTCAGTTTCTAGTACTTGTCCTTTACCCTTTGGATCCTTTGTCAGTTGTTTTTAGTGTGCTTGCCTTTTGTAGGAAATAAGGAAGACATCGTCCCGCAAGTCCCACTTCCTCCAGTCGGAGTCCACTTGCCACGAGTCCCGGGACCAGGCGGCCGAGGCAGCCTCGGCGCGGGCGGAGGGGCAGCGTGCGGAGGAGCGGGCGACTACGGCCGAGCAAGGGCTCGAGGCGGCAAGGGCCCGTCAGGCGGAGACTGAGGCAGAGTTGCGGGTGTCCCTGGCGAACACCGAGGTGGCGCTTCAGGAGGCTTTGGCGGCCCTTGATCCAGAGCGCACCGCCCTAGAGTCAGCGGAGAAGGCCCTGGAGGTGGAGCGGAGGGCCTGGTTGGAGGTGGATCGAGAGGTGCTCGCGCTCCGGGGCCGGGTGATGGAGACGGAGGACGCGAGTGCCTGGCTACGTGAGCAGGTGGCCTAGCTACGCGAGCAGGTGGCTCGGCAAGCGGAGGATCTCTCCACCCTTGAGGCTTCTCATGTCGGTACGTACCCTTTTTGTTTTTTGTTGTGTTGGCTTTTCCCTCAGCCTGTTTCTGAGCTCGTCGCTCTTCTTGCAGAGCTGGGCGAAAAAGTGGAGGTGCTGGAGCGGGACCTGGAGACGACCATGGCGACGCTTGGCCGAAATACGGAGGAGCTGGCCAAGTCCCGTGAGGAGCGTCGTGCTCTTGAGGGGGATCTTGACCAGATCCGCAATGTTGCCCAGCACGTCATTTCAGAGATCTTTGGGTCGGCGCCGAGCACCAGCGCACCCGCTGTCTAGCTGGCGGAGGTCTCGGGGGAGGTCCGAGATCTTATCAGGTCCGGGTTGTTCTACGGAGCGTCGGGGGTGCTGACCGCGGTGGGGACGCACCATCCGCACCTAGACTTCGCCACCATCTGTAGCGGATATGCTGAAGGCATGAGCATGGCAGAAATCCAGTCCATTGGGGAGAGCTTGCTGCCGTTCGCGCGGTCGGTGGCAGACCAAGTCTCCGCCGAGTGGGTGATGGACGTTCGCCATGAAGACCTGGCCAAAAGCGCACGTGGAGAGGATGCTGTAGAGCTTTTGGATGGCGAAGAGCCTAGGTCGGAGGTGAATGTCGCCCTGGTCTTGGCCGAGCCAGATGCCGTGCCGTCGGGAAGTGAGCAGCTTGCGCCTTCGTTGGTTGCACCGTCGTCGGATGTCGCCGGGTCGGCCCAGTAGCATGTAAAAATAATAGTAGTTTAGTGGAAGTAGATAGTTTTAAGTTTGTGGGGGAAGCCCTCGTATAAAACGTTCATGTGCTTAACAGATATAATGGTATTTTGTTTTCTGTGATGGAGTCACTCCGTTCGAGGAAGCTTGTTCCCTTTCGTTCCTTAGTTTTCCCTTAGCATAATTTTGTTTTTTAGTTCTTTCTTTCTTGTACCTGCCCGTTTGTTCCATAGGTTGCGACCTTGTGAGCCCGGGGCGTGTCCCGCGAGGCTCAGCTGTTCGTAACCGTAGGAAAGAGCGGGGTGCGATCAGTCGGAATTTTTAAAGCAAAGCTACGTAAGGTAAATTAAAGGAATGAACTACCCCTTCGTTAGGGTAGGAAGGAATTTATCCATACAACAGTAAACAAAAAAGAGAGGTAGTAGTGCCCCCTAGTGGAGCCCCCGAGCTCCCCGAGCTGAAAAACGTTCGGGTCAGGGTGCTCTTACAGGAGCGTACGTTAAGTAAATAATGGTAAGACTGAAACTTAGGGGAAAAGAAAAACGACATAGCTGTACCAAGGTGCTTGGTGAGAGCGTCGTCATCGTTATCCTTCAGTCGGTAGGCGTCCGATCAGATCACTTCGTCCTTCAGTCGTCTGGATCCCTATCCGCTGCGCCCCCTTCTTCGGCCGCTGCCTCTTCTCCTTTTTCTTCGCCTGCCAGCCTACCTCAGCAGGCGCTTGAGGAGCAGGCAGTCCTTGTAGAGGTGGTTCATGAGGTAGTCATGGTTGGTGCATGGACTCTCCATGAGCTCGTGGAAGTGGCCGGAGGGGCCCTGCTGGGGCGACGTGCCCGCATGATCAGCCGTGGCGACCAACGCGGAGTTGGCCGGTTGGCGGCGATTCTTTCTATTCTTTTTCCCCTCTGAGTGGAGGGGCCCTCGTCTTGATCCTCGCGCTTGGACTTTCCTTTGTCGTGGCCTCCGTTGAAGCATGGTGGGAACGGCGCTTGCTGGAGGTGTTGGGCGAAGGTCGGTGGCCCCGGATTGTCAGGGCTGGGACTCTGGTCGACGCCGCGCGTGCCTCGGGTCGGTCCGAGGTGTGAGTAGACGGGCAGTCGACACGGAGCGGTCGTCAAGTCAAGACGAGGTGCCGTTGCGGCTTCCCATGCCACACTTGGTGGTTGTGGCGGTGATAGGGCGTAGTGCCCCATCTGCTGCATCTCTGTTCCCCGGATGGGGAGCGAGGTCGCGAGTCGACGTCGCGATACGGAGCTCTCCGCTTGTTGAACGGCAGCAGTCTCCACCAGTGCCCGGAGGTTTCGGTGGCTCGCCTGTTCGCGAGGGTTGTTCGGCTCGGACAAGCTGCGTAGGAGCATTGCCGTGGCGGCAATGTTATGGCTGGCCCAAGCGAACTGCGGGGGATCGGTTCCCCTATACGGGGTGTCGCGCTGGACCTGACGGGCGCGACCCCGGGCGCCGTTCGCCGGTCTATGCGCGCGGGGCGCAGCGTGGTGCGCCGAGCGCGCTGGCGCAGTTGGTGGCTGATGCGGCCACTGTCGTTGTAGATCCTCCCCGTGCTCGCGCGTGAGCTCGGGGGTCTCCGCATGAGGGCCCAGAGGGCGTGAGTCCATGCGGACTCCGTTACCCCTGGTGGCTGTTCCGGAGCGTCCGTCATAGCGCACTCGCGGGACGGACGGTGGCTTGGTGCCATGTCGCCGATGCTAGAGTCATCACTCCTGACGTCGTCGTCCATGAAGTCGAGACAGCTGGGACCGTAGCCCGCCATCCCCACGAGTTCAGACGTGAGAGGGGGCGGCGCCAACATCCGCTGGAGCCCTCGGGCGTACGCGTCCATGGGAGACACGAGGCCATAGGGGAACTGGCCGTATGGCGGCTGCGACGGGGACAACGGTAACCCATCGGGTATTTGGTGGAAGATAGAACGTAGTAAGTAAATAACAACATGTATATTACTCACAGCGGGGTTTGAGCAGAGAGTTTGCTCGGAATGAAGCGCAGATGCCAAGCCGTTGGAGTCGCGCGTCCCGGAGTCGATGGAGGACGTCCCTCCGGCGGGTGCCGGGTCGTGAGTCTCCTTGCGGAGGTGGAGTACGCCGAGCCGGTCGGCGGCGAAGTCCAGGCTTCCGAAGCGGAAGACCTGGGAAGGCTCAAAGACGGGTGGAACCCGCATCCCGGCGGGCGAGAGTGTGGGAAATTCCCTCGAGCCGAAGCGAATCGTATCACCCGAGCCCGCCACGGCGGGGGTGGCAGAAAAATGGGCCATCCGATTACCAAAAAAGTGTTGAACGTACATCGTCTTTCCCACGGACGGCGCCAACTATCGGTACAGAAAGTGACCAACTAGTAAATATTTGTAGTCTTGCTGCACGTTGTGATCGGAGGTGGCCTAGCACTCAATGATACAGGATTTATACTGGTTCAGGCAACGTGCCCTACGTCCAGTGTGGGTCGGTCGGTGACTTTATTCCCGAGCCCAGGTGCTCGAAGTTTGTAGTGGGGTTACAAATGAGAGAGAGAGATGGGACGTCCGGTCGGTCCGGTCGGAAGGGCCAAGATCGATAGGAGCTATGCTATGAACGAAGTGTCCAAGCGTGTGCTTGAGGGGTTGCGAGCTATCGATCTAATGAACCTAAACTTGAAGAAATCGACTTGGGTTAACTGCCTGTGTTTGGAGGGAGCACGTCCCCTTTTATAGAAGAAGGGGATGGCTTTACAAGTGAGAGGGAGAGAGAGTACGGACGTTTCTAAGCCTTGTTGTCCACACCGATGGGGACGGGATAATGGTGGGCGCCCGCAATACTGTTGATGTCACTGCAGAATGTCAGGTACATGTGGGAGGTTGAGCTGCTTTCTTCAAGACTGGAGGACGTCGGTACCTGCAAAAATGCTGTCTCGCCGACTGGAGGCATGGCTTTACCACATTCACCTGGTACAGTGAATTCCAGCGCCCATAATACTGTTGATGCCCAGAGGCACATGGGGGGTCTTACCGTACGGGTGTTTTGACCGGCGCCTACAATACTGTAGAGGTAAATGTTGGCGCCTACAATATTGTTCGTGGCAGGGCGGTTGTAAAGTACTGTTCCGCATGGTATGGTCCCTGGTGCCGTGGTTTGACTTGCGAGCCCCGTTTTGCCTTCCTTCGTACGCCTTCTGGTTCTTTCCGAGCGGGCTTCCCCGGTCGGATGGCCCTAGTCGGCTCTGGTACGCCAGTCGGAGAATAGCGATGGATAGGGTTTTCTATGAACCCCGGTCGGAGACACGGGGTCAGAGTCGGAGGCGGTACTCGGGTCAGGCTTTCTGAGTGGAGGCCGTGCGAAGGCGGCCGGGGCCTGACACTAGCGCTCCGATCGGAGAGGCCGTTCGGAGTTGGCCTGAGCCTGAGCTAGTGCCCCGGTCGAAAAGATGGGCCGAAGGCGGTCAGGGCCTGACACGAGTGCTTCGGTCTGTTGAATTTAGACTCTCGGGCCGGTCCAGAAGAAAAGAAGCCGTCCTCCTGGGGCAAGCCCTGGCGTGGAAGCCGGTCCCCGAGGGACCCCGGGTTTATGAACCCGACAGGCTTGTTTCCACATGACCTCCTACAATTTCCTTTAGGAATGGGGGTCGTAACCTGCTCCAAAAACGAGAGGGGAGAAGTATTGAGCATATGTGTAAATAAAGAAGGAAGAAATTATACATCATAGCTCGATGGTTGTTGAGCATAAGAGGAGACATGTTTCAAACATTAAGGCCATATTTGGCATAACTTCAAACGGTTCTGGCTCCTTGCTGCTGCGTGAAGGAGCCAGAGCCAATAAAGCTAAAAATAGTGGCTTCACTAGCTCCTACTCCTAATTCATTTTTGAGAGCATAGAGAAAAATGGCTCATCATTATAGTGCATAGAGGAGCTAGAGCAAAAGCTGCTCGGAGCTTTACCAATCACAGTGCATAGAGGAGCTAGAGCCAAAGCTGCTCGGAGCTCTACTAATCGGGACCCAAGATTTTCCAAATTCTCATGTGCAACTATAATAATATGATGTTCTAGTTGTTTCATTTAACTAATTAATTAGGATTTGGGCAGTGTCACGAACCTTCGATGCAGCCATCCAAAATGTAGGGATTGCCACTTACACGAGGATTGCAGTAACAGAAGTAACCGCCCCACTCTCCCGTCTGGCATAAGCTGCCGAAGCTACATGCATAGGTTTCCTTGTTCGCAGATGCAATTTCACAACTTGGTTGATCCGTTGCGAAAATCTCCAAGCTTGTATGCACACTTTGGTTTATCCAGCTCGAATAAAGGTCGCTCGTGTTGAATTGATAACCACCATCAGTTAAGAAAACCTTTGCAGTGGAGGAAAAACAGCATCTGGTTGTGCTCGGACACCATCCCTACTTGACAGCGTGAACCGAAAGCCTCGGAGGTACTCTGGCAAGGCGATGCTGCAGCAGCCGAACCCATTGCAATTATTTTCGGGCTCCATACGGACCATACCCATGGCCATGGTCGCCCTGTCGCCCGGGCAGGAACTCGAGCAAGAACCAATGGTCAGGTTCGTCCCAGTATCGAACAGGACGACGTCGACGTCGCAACCAACAAGGTACATGCGGGTGTCAGAGTCTATGACGAAGCCCTTGGCGGGCGACTCCCAGGACCCCGTGTAGTTGTAGGTACTCGTACCTGGCGTGACGGTGATATTGAAGCCGATCGAGGCGTAGGCGAACTAGTGATCTGTCCCGTCCGTGCCAAGCATCTGGGTGCTGCTGTTGGCCCAGAAGAGCCTGGGAGGCTGGGTGGTGTTGTCGCTGGTGAGCTCGAAGCCCTGACGGAAGCAGTCGGGCTCCGTCCCGAACGGGTAGAGGAACTCGGCGTCGCCGCAGCGGGTGGGGCAGTGAGCCAGGGAGTCAGCTGAAGGGACAGACAAGATCCCTCTCCCTCCGCCTCCGAAAACTGACTGAAAAACGCTGTTCTGTCTGAATTATTATAAGAGAAAAATACGGTTCCAGTTAAAAAAAAAGTCGAACGCTGAATATGGGATAAGCCTAAGGGGCCTAGAATCCCGCCCGGACGCTCGCGACACGCTTCCCAATAAGCACGGTAGCAGGAGCTGCGTGTCGATGAGTATTGCCGTGACGACCGAGCTCATCCTTGCGTCGCCGCTGTGTTTCTTGCTGTTTAGAGTTCGATGCTAGCTAGTGTGCACGTAGCAGATCAAATGCACGCCTCGTTTGATCAAACGTTAACTGAAGGCTGAAGTGGTCATATGATTGCTACGGCCGTTCCTGGGGCGACGACTCGAAGTCGTCCCACTTGCCGCTTTAATTTGCTGTTTAAGTTAGCGATCGTGACACTAACGTGTAGAGCCAGCTAGCTCAGCTGTGGTTCTAAACTGTACACGTACCCTCAATTATGAATTGCCATATGACTCTGGTCGCCGGTTAAAAAAGAAAAAAAAAACGTCCTGTAGAGTGCTCAATTTTTTGAAGCTTACCGGTACAGGTCAATGTCTGCAATGCTATTGGGGTCAATAATAATCTAGGTAGACTTCATGAGTCTGAATAGCAAGTGTGGATGTAGACTCCCGTGCATCCATGACTCTTGACTCAGGAGAGAAGATGGTGAATTGGGTCACTGAAAACACATTAAGGTTCTATTCGGCATAACTTCACTAATAGTTTTACGAGCTTTTTGTAACCTATTTTGTGTCAAACTTCTTTTTTACGCTCTAACAAAGCAATGGAGAGAGGTGAAACTGAAAAAAAAATAGCTTTTATAGCTCTCCTCATTTCTCTCTCTCAGCCATGCACGAGCTGTTGGTAAAGCTATTTTACCAAACAGTTTTTGCAAAACAGCTCAGCTTCACCGAGAAAATTGCTCGTGAAGTTGTTTTCTGTTTTCCAAAAAATAGCTTCAATAATAAAGTTGAGCTGTGCTAAATATGGCCTAAGCTAGAGGGAAACAAGAGGGTAGCAACTAGACGTATACGGCTATACCTGTTGGTGGATGCGACCAGTAGCGGAGCATGGAGAGGAAAAAGGGGGGCTAAGAAAATTTGAAATACAATTATACCAGGTAGCCGCAATATATTCTAGGCTCTCCTATCATTTCTTTTATGACACCCGTTATAGACACCTCCAGTTTCATAAAAAATAAAAACTAATCACAAAATAGACACCCGTTATAACAAGTTACCACCAATTAACCCATTTGAATTGTGGTATTTCTAAAGGAAAAATATGACAATCAAGATTCCTCTATTTTATATTGTTGTATATTGTATACATTGTTCATGGCATTTGGGACGTAGGACTAAACTTATCCTTCCCTCCGGAAAGTTTCCCTCGCCTATGCATTTTAGAGGAGAAAAAAAACATCGAGACTAAAGCTAAAGGAAAATTTCCAGTGACATGACACATTGTTGTCTCACTTGTCTGAGGTAGTCAACTACCCAAGCTAATCTCATGCTACCAAGTTTACCAAAAAAAGCGACATCACTAGTCAAAACAAAAATGAGATTCTTCTATTATCTCATTCCTGCATTCCAAACACTCATTCCTATAAAATTCCATGCTTTCTTATTCCTCTTTTACCGCATCATTCTTTTTCTATTTCTGTATTTTCTCTTCCTTCTATGTTTTCTATTCCTCCATCCCAAATAGGCCATTAAATTGTGAGTGCAGGATGCTTGGGCCCAGTCGTGGGGTTCATATTTTAGTCATCTCTAACTAATTTCAGCTATTTTTACGAAAATTTTAAGATGTAAATGTGATGTTTTAAATTTTAACACAGAGCTAACTACGGTTGGCGGTGGATCACTGACTTGAGTTAATCCTGATTCCTGAGTGTGCGGTGTTCGAGGTTCGCGGTATCTGCTGGTACCTGAAGGAAAATCCTTTCATTTTCTTCCTTCTTTCCTCTTGTATTCAACTTTTGTGTTCTTTCGTTTTTTTTCTCAATTAATAATACAGTACCGGTGTGATATCTATTTATCACCGTTTTTTTAAGAGCTTAAGCGGTCAGACCTGTTCGTCCAAATGTCTTTATTGCTTCTCGGGTAAGAGGACGCCTCTATGATGAACTACCTTTTCACTTTAGAGGCAAGAGGATATGCTTCTCTGCGTGCAGCGTATGACAGCAGTTGTATACAGCTGTTCAGCAAAAAGATTGTATACAACTGTTCAGCAAAAAGATTGTATACAAAACTTTAAGTTGGCACATCACAGAAGATCGATTGCATAACTAACCCCACGGAATAGATGAGAGAGAGCGCAAAGTAGATTACATGGTTCATCAAAGGTTCAGATCGTTTTGCATATAATAATAAATTAAAGGGACATTATTTTGAGAACGACTAGACCAACCAAAAGAACCTCATTCATGAAGCTGCTTTGACAACGTTGCGCCCAATTTTGCCCCTTGTTGGGCCAAAAGTTTACGGAAAGCCGAGTACAAACAATGGGCCACTGCCAGAGCCAACAAAACTTGCTTTTGTTTCGGTTGGGGTGCGCCTGCCCAGCCAGCAGTGCAACGGCTGAGCGACGCTCTTTGGCCCCAGTGGCAAGCCGCTTTAGCGGACCCTCCCTACAAAAAATAAATTTAATATCGAAATGGACACATGACCCACATATCAGATATTAAACTGATAAGAACAGATACTACACTTGATCTTAGCCAAAAGGCCGAGAAAGGTATGAACTGCTCTAGTGCCCTGCCCCTTGTTTTATAGCTCCGTCCCTCCGCGCTTCGCCCTGGCTAGGCGATGTGGTACTACCGCGCCTCTGCAAGACTGCAACAAACGCAACCAAACCGGAACCGGCTGCGGGCGGGGGCGGGCAACCTGAGCGAAGAAAGCGAAACTAGGCCGCGTTCTATTAATGGGCTTCCCGTCGCGTCCGGCCCATTGCTCGAACGGAGGAGCCTGTTGACTTGTATTGTCCAGAGTCACTCACAGGCGTGAGACGCCGGGTGGGAAGCGCGTCGATTCGCCGTCGCCGATCGGTTGCTCCCCTCCTCGCCGCCGGCCGGCGGGCAGGCAGCTTCTGATGGTACGAACAGTTTCACTCTCCTCCTAGAGCTTCTGTTCCTCTCGCCGCTCGCGTCAGCTGGCAGCCTGGTCCTAGTGCGAGTCCTCCAGATATCAGTGGAGGAAGTGTTTTTTTTTTCATAGATTTCGCGTGTGGTACTAGAGATTCTCGTTCCCTTTGAATGGATCCTTGCTGGTCGTCGTGTATACTCGTGTATCTGGTCGCACCAGTTGTGTTTGCTGTATCAAAAGGAGGGAAGGCAGTCGCGCTTTAGGCATTACTTTTAAGTTATATAATTGATGCCATTTTGCGAAGTTTCATATTTCAGGACGCAGAGGGACATGTTTCGGAAGCAACTGTTAGATGACCATATCAAGTTCGTTACCACATCAAGCGAAAGCTGTACTGTTGCAAGCTTTATACTGTATCACTGCTAAGCTGTGTTGTGGCAGGCTGTGTACCTTACTGGCTTACCGTCATATACTCATTCCATTCCAAATTATAAGTCAGTTTTGATTTTTTTTATACATGTATCTTGCTATGCATCTACATATAATAATATGTAGAGATACATAGCAGAATAGATGAATAAAAAATACCAAAGCGACTTATAATTTAGAACGGAAGCAGAGACCCTCTGATTAAGAGACATAATCGAGACAAGTGGGCATATTTGCTAGTGAAAGAATAGAAAGGCTATACAGTTTCGTAGGGGAAGCCTAAACTTGGTGCGTTCTATTTACACACCATTGGGTGACCCCTTGTATCACAAAAGGATTATAGCATAGAGATAAACATCGAATAAGGTGGCAAAACGACCAAAATGAAAATTGATAGCTAAAAAACAAGAAAAACAAGTCACTTCTACAAACTTGGAGACTAGTGAAGTCGATCATGCTGGCATAACATGTTACTTCTCAAGTCGAGCTAAGGTACCTAAGTTAACTTCACGCAGCAGCTTCAACCTTCTGGGCCTTGTTAGAATTCATCTCCGAATCAGGGTTTCTATCTCGCTTCCCGTTGAAATGTTTTCCTCCTCTCTGGTTCTTTAAAGCCCTAGAAATTACCAAGAAAGAAGAATAATTAAGCCCCGTTATCTTCCACAGAAAGGTAAAGACAACTCTTGTTGAAGACGGTGTACGGGCCTATATAAGTAAGACTGTTCAACACGACTAAATAGGAAATTGCTTCAAGGCCCCTTGTGCAAAACTGCCAGATCCCGTCACTTTTAGTAAAAACGAAAGTGTAGTTTGGATTTTGGAGACCTTGTTGGGTCTGCAAGATTTAAGAGCAGAAACCCAAGGGCTTTCACTTGAAAGTGGTGCCCCTAGTTTTACATGAACATACCTGTAATTTTAACAAACAAAACTGTAATTTCAAGGGAGTTGAGCCTCAGCTGGCTGAGGCCTGAAGGTGTAGATGTACACCCAAACCAAACAGGTTTCAATTCCAAGTCCTCATCGCGAATGGGTGCATGTTTTCTTTTTAACATAAAACCACCTAGTTCCTCAAAGGTTTAGTTTAAGAGTGTCCAAAAAAAACTGCAATTTACTCTAAATCAATTATACTGAGTAAATAAGGTGTATGTGGTGTCAACTTCAACAGTTAGCCTAGGTAATTATATTGAGTAAACAAGGTGTCATGGTTTAATTGCAACAGTTAGCAAAGGTATCATTTATGTTAGTGTCAGCTTCCATGAGGAGAATTGCTTAAATATATCATCAAGTGCATGGAGAGTTCTTTTGTGAACTTCCTGAGATAATACAGTGCAAACAAGACAAAGAGATAGCACCAGACAGAGTTGACCGAGAACACACTGATACCTTCCCTTGTAGCTTCTACTATCCTTGTACTTTCCTTGAATGACGCGAATTGTATTCCAATAATCCTTCTCAGCTTCACCTGCAAAAACATATAGTAGGTACTACCTAAGATCTGAAAACATAATTCCTATCTGGTGCATTCAGTTACCATTGCCAAACATTGATGAAAACTGATCCCACCAAGTATACCACCATAAAGTGGAATGACAACTTCTACAGCAAGGATGCTATTCAATATTCATTAATAAGCTATGAGAAGAAAACCAAACCCGAACAAAAAGAAAAAGAAAAACTTTTTCTACACTAGTAACTGTTTCCCCCTCTGGTAAAATAAAAGTGTGTTCCTAGAATGGGTAAAACCAAATTAACTCTGTCAATAATATATTTATAAATATCAAGACAAGCCACAAGAAAATGATTCTGAATTGTCTGAAACAAATACTTCCATAGTATCGAAATTTTATTAGACTTGCAAAAACAACGGAACAGAAACTAGCGGTCAAAATTTTGCTTTTTGAGCTCCTAATTCCTAAATGACCATAAGGACACTAATTTGTTACTAGAGCAACTTATAACAGAATAAATTAAATTCAAGATCAAAGCCAATGAAGAACAGCTGTTGTTCTTACCAGTCACAGGCTCCAAAGTAACAATGTGGTCTTTAATTATCAGGCCACCTTCGTCAGCAAGTACAGCGGACATGCGAGCCTTTTCAGCTGCCTTAGAATCTTCAAAGCGAAGGTATCCTGAATTATCCCCGATGCTGAAGTCCACATACTTCAGGAGGAAACATATTTAAAGAAAATACATCATATCAACAAGTGATGAAGGTAAATAAGATGCAGAATGTCATTACTTGGTATTCAAATATGAATTTCGATTCAGTAGCATCGTGGCCGTAAATTGTGATGTTTCCGTTAACGAAATTTCAGAACATGTGCCGGTAAATAACCAATTGATCCTAAAGAAGTCACAGCATTTTGAAAGGCAAAGGAAAGTATATGTATCATTAAACAAAAAAAAATTCTCGAACGCCCAGGAGAGTTTTGGCAACTGGTGTGCCAGGGGAGGTGATTCATCATCAACTGGCACCAAATAACTCAGTTCCCTGACATGCCTGCCAGTGAAAATGTGCCTACTACTGCCACCCCATCTTTCTTTCAAATACGCTCTCCATGCCAGAAGAGTCATAATTTTTGCATCCGCACAGCCATTAAGCATGTCAGAATTTTCAAGAAAAATAGCTATCCAACTCCCTAAATGGCCTCCAGCCACTACCATGATCAGTAAAGCATAGCAGCAAGGGCAACAGTGAGGCAGCAGGTAGCACATCTCGTGCTAGTCATCGGGAACTACCATCTGGCAGCCTGAGGATGACAGACGCAGAAGAGTAAAGGAATTCAGGAAGGACAAAAGAGAGGGAGGAGTTTCAAACTAGAAGACAGGACAAATACAGCCAGGTAGTCTGTCTATATAATTACCTGCAGAATACCCATGGGTCCCATTCCAAAAGGTATAGATAGAACAGGAATGAAAGAATGGCAAGTAGGGGCACTGCAGTTAAGCCCGACTTACAGGGTAGAAAAATGGTCTTTGTATATACTTAAAGGCAAGCAAATTGGTCAGATGGCTGACTTCGATGGCACATGGTTAAAAATGTTTTGAAAATGTATGGCATAGGAGAAAACACTTAATTAGTGGCAGAGCACATAAGTGCAAGTTATTGTGGCAAACAATAAAATTTCCCCACTAGGGGTGGGCGGGCCTGGTGCAAGCGGTAGAGTCTTACCGCCTGTGACCGGAAGGTCCCGGGTTCGAGTCGCGGTCTCCTCGCATTGCACAGGCGAGGGTAAGGCTTGCCACTAACACCCTTTCCCAGACCCCACACAGAGCGGGAGCTCTCTGCACTGGGTACGCCCTTTAGGGGTTGTATGAGTCGTCTAAACACCTTTTCATTCTTAATATAATGATATGCAGCTCTCCTGCATATTCGAGAGAGAACGAAAAGAGGCAAACAAAGAATTTACCCATGGAATCCATGAACTGAAATTTGAGTCCTCAGTGACACTTGTTGAGCATAGGTGAATTTGTAAAAAGTGATATACTTCCTATCTACATGATAGGCCAGAAAAGTGAAAAGAAGCTCATACCATTTCACTTCAAGACAATAAAATGGAAGTATTACTGTTAAACCAACAGAACCAGAAAACAGAAAGTGGCATGAATTATCATTACCCGAACATTTCCAAATTTTTTGAATGCTTCTTTTAGATCCTCCCTTGATATTTGGTTCTTCACATTCACATTGCCAGAAATGCTTTTGCCATCCCTGCTCAATGATTCACTATCACCATGTTTATCACTTTCTACCGGGGCATCACCAATACACTTCTCAGATTCTGTGGCATCCCCAGTGTTTAGTTCTTTCTCTTTGGTCATGTCATCTGAGGACTTCCCTTGCTTAGTATCATCGCTCTCAAGGGTGGACTCTGGCCCCTGGCCTGAGAGTTTTTCCATGGAACTGCAAACTTCTAATTTCGTGGCAGAGTCATTCCCTTCGTCTGTGTTATCTTGCTGCACCACAGAATCAACCGTGGTCTTCTTCAATTTGAAGGCCACAATTAGACCTTTTTGATAGCTGCACCAAATTTCAAGGACTATAAGAGACAAAAATAATAATAATAATAATTGACCAAATATGCTGTAAGATGCAGATACTCACCCTTCATCCTGGTTGTCCTTTCTAGGGCGTGCCTTTTCATATGCTTCTTTTTTGGACTCCTGTTCGGCATCAAACTCCTTCCTTCATAATTCAGGTAAGTAATAACAGTCAAACTATCAAAGATGTTACTGAGTTAAAATACCAAACATGTAAACAAGTCAGGACATGAAATCTGTGTGAATAAAGATGTTCACTTAGATTCAAAATAGTTACAAAAATGGTTAGCCTATCATAATACATTCCAATGGCAATGAAAAGGAAGGAAAACAAGTTCCCAAAGGCAGGAAACTAGATCATATTATGAAGGCATTAATGAGCACAAATAGAAAAGGCTAACTTTGGCCTTATTTCCAGATTTGCCCCTGCAAATACTAAAGCTTTGTCCATAATACTTTTTGCTTCCTCTTCTTCAGAAAACTCGACCAAAGCAGTCCCACAGAAGTGTTTTTTGTTGACAATATTGCGTGGAAGTCTCACACTGTTTACCTATGAATTTATACAGAAGCACACAAAAAATATTATGTTATTTACACAACACGACTGCACAATTCATCTACTTCCATTGCAGATTAACAGCATAACTTGAAAAAGGCATCATAACTATTAAAGTCATCAGATATCTTTCGCATCGGAAGCAAACCATACTGCAAAAGAATACTAATAGAACAGAAATAAGTAGTCAAGGACCTGAACAGGACACATGGCAGAGCAGAACATATAATTATATTTATCTATGCTTAGGCAGTTTGCCATGCTGCTGTTTTTTTATTACAAGTTAAACATCTTGATCTGCCATATTGAACAAATTGAATGAAATATATGCACAGTTGGTTATTATACATCATATTTCTGTTCCATCCAATCCATTTCCTAACCAAACAGTAGCACATTAACTGCAGTATTTGAATGAAAATAGATAGAACACACCTTCGCATAATTTGTGAAAAACGATTGTACGTCTTCCAGCTTTACATTGTAAGGCAGCGGAGATACAGCAATGGTCCTGGAGTCCACTTGTTCTATGATCTCATCTGGCTTCAAGAGTTCACTAGCTCTACCAATCTTCTTTCCTGCAATTGAAGTCCAGTAAAAGTAAACCAACACAGTTTCATTCCAATCCACCTCTTAAATCAACTATTCATTCTACAGAACCATGTCCCTTGACTTACAATAGAAGTTCATACTAAAATCCACTTTCCAGTATATTCGTAAAACAGAGATCATAATCAAAGAAGGGCGGGCCTGGTGCAAGCGGTAGAGTCTTACCGCCTGTGACCGGAAGGTCCCGGGTTCGAGTCGCAGTCTCCTCGCATTGCACGGGCGAGGGTAAGGCTTGCCACTGACACCCTTCCCCAGGCCCCGTACAGAGCGGGAGCTCTCTGCACTGGGTACGCCCTTTTTTTAGAGATCATAATCAAGTGCAAGCCAATGCAAGGCGTCACCTTAAGACTGTGGGCCATATATACAAGTGCTAGCCACAACTTGTTCATAATTCAAGCTCAAGGGATCTACATTTGTCGATATTTTTAATGGAGAAAGGACAATCTAAAATCTCAACTGAATTGAGAAATACAAGATTTACATTAACAGCCTGTTCGGCTGGGCTTATACGATCGTATACGATCGTGGATTATAAGCTAGAACAGTATTTTTCTCTCACACCAAACCAGCTAGCAGTAAATAATCCACGATCGTTTACGACGAAACGAACAGGCTATCTCTGCTACAAAGCTCAGGTGCTTAGCTTGTGACAAAACTAAACCAAACTTCCTGAAAAAGGTGAGGGAAGGGCAGGAATTGGCTTACCATCCTCCGATACACGGAGGACTGGAGAACGCCGGAGCACCTCAGCAACCGCAAGCACGGTCTCCTCTGGCATAGTCTCGGCCTTCACATCTGCGTCCAGCCCCAGGTGGGACTTCATCCGCGAGAAGGAGCATATCAAGGGCAAGCTCACCACTGCACAGTTGGCAAAAACAACAGAGAATTCAGCAGCTCGCCCACAAAACCAAACCAACCAAACAGCAGGAACATGGAGCAAGTGGGCGTTACATCCGTCGTCGCTCTGCTCGACCGTCTCCCGCAGGAACTTGTCGCGGGGGAGGTTGCTGTCGCTGAAGTAGAACTCCACCTGGGGCAACCAAATCAGATACGTACTTTTCAGAAAATCGCACGGGAAAGAGAGAAAAAAAAATTGTGCAGCTGGGGCAACAAGGCGGGATCGCGAACCTGGCGGAGGACTTTCTTCGCCTTGCCCTCGTCGAGCGGCGCAGCGGTTGGGGCGGCCATGGATTCCTGATCTCCGATCGCGATCGAGCTGGAGACCTGGAGACTGGAGAGGAATCGCTGCTAGGGTTTAACTCAGGTGGTTTTAGGAGCAGCGCCGGCGCGGGTGGAGGGAGCGTCGGCGAGGATCTTGCAGCGGCGGCTGTTCTCTCCTCCCTCCATGCGATTTTCTACCGGCCCGGCCCACAATTCCAGTCCGATGGCTTCCTTCCGAAACGGCCGCTTTCTATGGGGCCGATCTCAGAGGCACTTGGGCTGCGAGAGGCCTCCACGCAAACAATAATGTTTCAATTCACAATAAAGTCAGCATTTGCTAAAAAAAAAACAACAACAACAACAAAGTCAGCAGAGCCGTGACTGCATTGAACAAGTGAAGCAGTCGCCATTCGCCGACGGGCCCGACGTGGAGATTTTTTAAAAAAATTTAACACTTTTTCAAAACTAATTTTAAATCTAACATTCTCGGTTTTTTTTTAAACTAACACTTTTTGACCGCGCCAAAGCCTGTGCCGCGCCATGTATGGTGACACCGCAGAGGGCTGACGTGGCGGCGACCAAAAGCGCTGACCGCTGACGTGGCAGGGCTTTGCCGCGCCATCGATCTTGGCGCGGCAGTGCCGCGCCCTGATCCATGGCGCGGCAGAGCCGGGTATAACCTCCGCCGCGGCCCGCGTGCTCGAGCAGTCGCTATTCTCCGAGCAGCGCAGCAAGGCAGCCTGGCCGCCGCGCCCGCCTTCGCCCGCGCCTGCCCGCCGCCTTGCACGCCGTTTGTCGCGGCCGCGTCCGCCCACGCCAGCCAGCCTGCCCGCCCCAGCAAGCCAGCCGCGTCCGCCCGCTCGTGCCAGCCAGGCCGCCGGGTGCGGCCGCCGCGCCCGCACGCCGGCGCGCCTCCCTCTCCGGCTAGAACCTCCGGTCACGCACGGCGGCTGCCCTGCGCCCATGCCTCCCGGCCCGGTCTTGCGCGCTGCAACGAGGTACTCCACTAATATAGTTAGCACAGTTAATAAAGTTAGTAAAATTATTAAAGTATAGTTAGTATAGTTAGTAAAGTTAGTTAGTTTAGTTAGTATACGTAATATAATAAGTTAGTATAGGTAGTAAAGTTAGGTAGTTTAGTTAGTACAGTTATAGTATGCCTTGTATAGATGTTAATATTTGATTAGTTAGTATAGTTATAGTTAGAAAATATATTAATGTTAGTATGGATATTACGTAAGATGATTTCAACAACTTAATAAAGTTTCTTGAAATGCTTCTGCAGATAGATTGTTGTGTTAGAGTTTTGTACGGAGGAAATATTTATGTGCTCATCTAACTTCTTTTTCTCGTACCTTGCACGAGCCACCTCTGCAGCATGTTCCTCGCTGCATCCAATCCCTTCATGTATAAAATGCAATCAATTAGCAATGTGATTATATTACATTTAAAATCAGGCAACGAAAATAGACGTTCAAGCACTCACTGGCACATAATGCAGCAACATGCTCGTTCAAGACCTGCATCTGTACTCTTGTCTCCTTCCTTGCCTCCTTCCTTGCCCTCTCCTCCTCTAACATCATCCGTCTCTCCAATCCCCATTTATTAAGCCCAACATCGATCAGGTTATAAATACCGCGCTGTCTAGCAAACTCACGCATCTTTTCTTTGTGATGTTTAATGAATAGGTTGACGTAGTCAGGTCCATATCTCCTCTTTCTTGCAATTAGTTGCCTCTTCTTTAGTTCATCCAAGAACTTAGCTTGATCATCGTAACGTTTCCACCTGCATTTCCTAGTGCTCTGTTCAAAAGAAATATTATATCATATATGTCTTAGCAAAAGAAATAAAATACGATTTTATGTTTATCACAAAAATAATGAACCTCTTCATACTCAATCATATGGCCACAATAATGGCCTATTCCAAGCTCCGAAGGGACTAGGCCATAGTTAGAATTAACACCACATTCGCATTTGACTGGTGATGCTTTATAAATTAACATTTCTTTCTTCTTTTGTTTTGCTTTTGGAGGTTCTTCGAGCCATTTGTTCTTAGGACCATACAACCACTCCTTAAAATGACACTTCGCCATTGAATACACCTAAATAACGTGACATTAGTACATGACACATATAGTTCAACATTTCAACACATACACTTTGCACTTACTTCATGCTTGTTTGGACATATAAACTCCAACGTATTGTCAGGGTTTATCATGGCTCGGTCTCCGCAATGGCACATAGTAGGTTTCTCGAGTCATCTAACTGTGGCTAAGTGCTTCTCCTTTGCTGTCATTGGAGGAGGGTTAGGGGGAGGTGGAACCCACCGCTCGAAGTGCTCTCGTGGATGTCACCCTCTCCACCAATCGTCGAAAAGGAGGTACCTGGGGTCAAACTTGTCTGTACCGTCGATCCACTGAAAGAAAAAACACCTCTCATAGGCCTACACAACAAAAATTCAACAAAATATTAGTAACCTAGTAATACAAATGAAGAAGAAAAATATACGGAAACGATTACTTACATTGAAACGACTGCACGTGTAGAAGCAACGAGCCGCTGTGTCTGGATGTCTCGATTGAAACACGTCGACCGGACGACCACAGTCATAATTAGGGACAGGGAGTTCAAGAGGGACGGGGACATCTTTGCTAGGCTCGTCGGGGTACATTTCTCTAGGATGACCCCGTTTTTACCATAACTGCTCCCAAAACATGTCTTCCATCTAATAAAACGGTTCAAATTAAACATCAATCAAAACAACATAAATTAATGTAAAATGTAATCATTTGCAATGCAACTAAAATATTATAAACAACAATTATAGCAACAAAAATATACATGGCAAACATACTTCTAACTACATAATTAACCTTAACATTGACAAAATCAAACTAATATCTTCACCATAGTTCCCAAACATAATTTTCCTACTAACCTTAACTCTCATTCATAATATTCTATCCACCATTCAAACGAAAATAAAATATGCGTCATTACCTTGAACTAGGACGAGGAGGGAGGGAGGCGGCCGGGGAATGGAAGGAAAGGGAGGGAGGCGGCAATGGAGGGCGGGGCTGCCGCCGTTCGTGGAGCGGCGGCCAGCGTGCTTGGCGACGGGCGGGAGCGGGAGCGACGCCTAGGCCGCTTTGCTGCTCGGGCAGCGGGCTTGGCCGCGGCGGAGGTTATACCTGGCTCTGCCGCGCCAAGATCGGTGGCGCGGCAGAGCTCTGCCACGTCAGCGGTCAGCGCTTCTGGTCGCTGCCACGTCAGCCCTCTACCGCGCCACCATGCATGGCGCGCCACCATGCATGGCGCGACAGGGCAATAGGTGTGGCCAAAAGTGTTAGTTTTAAGAATAGCGCGGCCAAAAGTGTTAGTTTTAAGAAAAAAACCAAGAGTGTTAGATTTAAAATTAGTTTTGAAAAAGTGTTAAAATTAAAAAAATCGACGTGGACGTGCCAAATCAGCCTGACCGGTGCACGTTTATCCTGCCCGTGTATCCGTGCGATTCGGACCAAGGGTCCGTCCGGACATCGGATAAAGATACGGTCTCCACTTATGTGCAGGACCGACCCTCGCCTTTGGGGATCGCACACATGCTCGTATGCTTGCAGTCGGGCTCGTTCGTGGCCGGACGCTAACCCGCATTGCTCGCCGCAAAGTTTGTTAGCGAGCTTGCAGTCAGCCGCTAAGCTATAAACTTTACGGACAAATTTTCCGTAGACATAACAGACTACGCTGCAAAACCCGCGAGACCCGCTACACTACAATGGAGGCTACGTGTACACTGTCTCTCTGCGCGTACAGTATCTACACGTATCCTATAAGAACTTGAAACCTGCAAGCTAAATTTTCATATCCAGTTAATCGACGAGTAAGGATGATACGGCTTTGCACTGATCATTTTAATTTTCATATCCCGGCTATATATATATTGTACGTTCTCAAATATAACAACATCAAGAAATACAGGTACAGAAACAAAGACACATATCCTGTAACAAAAGTTATTGTTACTAAACAAAGACGTAACGTATGGATGCCACTCTGCAACTCTGCATTGACTGAAACATCCAATCACCATGGGTTCATGACCATTTCAATAACTGAAGCTTTTTTCCGGTCACTGCTTAATTTAGTCCGTCTTCATGGTCTTCTGAACTGATGAAAGATACATATACACACAACTCCGTTTCAATCTGCTGATTCTTGACTTGATGCGTTCTATTGAACAAATGTTCAGTATAAGTTGCAAACAACTTCCGTAGCATGTATGTGAGCTGTAGCAACAATGATTACCAGAGCTGAACAAGAGTCCTACGCAATGATCTAAAACCTTAATCATCAAACAGCCATTCCATAAACTAGACAAGGCCATCAGAACCTCCATGGGAGATTGGACGAGCCGAGAGCAGTCATCACATCGACGCAGAGGCGAGAATAGAGCTGAGGACCAAAGAAGGGTGACTCCCGACGATGACGAAGAGGCAAGAATAGAGCCTTGTAGATTCTTGCAGATTCTTGCGAGAGGATGGACGAGGACGACGACGTGCCGATGGTAGCCACGGAGGAGGGTGACAGCGGTAGCTGTATGGTTCTTTCAGGGGATGCGACTCTTCACTCTTGCAGGCTCTTGCGAGGCTTCTCGCTCGCCCAACGGGCTTGGAGGGTTGGAAGTCTTTGGGCCACGAAAAAATTATAGCTGGTCCATAACAGCCGCGAAGCCAAGTTTTACAGGGCGAGCGGGCTGGTTACGTTAACAACCCGCCCTGCCTGCAATCATACATGCTCGCCCTGCCTCTAAACCTCCCAGCCAGTAGTAGTCCTATCTCATCATCAGTTATCTTCAGCCTGTTTGTTTGACTGTGGCTTGTCGTAAACGATCGTGAATTTCTAGTCGGAACAATATTTTTCTCTCACACAAACTAGCCAGCAGTACTTATTCACAAACCAGCAACAATACGAACCAACCAACCGAACAGGCTGCTTGATTTTTGATAGGAACCACGTGGGGCGCGCTCTTCCCAGAACAGATAGAAACCGGATAGTTTTCGGGATAAGCATGTTCTCCCCTTGTGGCATCTCTATTTGTGACTGGTGACTGGTGCCTGCTGCGTGCTCGACCCAAGCCGAGAGCTATCATAGTGTGATGCATGCTCCGTTGATTTCAGCTCTGTTTGTTTAGTGGTTTCTGGACCAGTCTATTCTTCAAGCTCGCTTAGTGCACTATACCACACACTTTTTACAGCGACTACAGAAGAGTCGCTATAAGTCGTTATAGCGACCGATCATCGGTCGGTATAGCCCTTTACCAACCGACGTCATTAGACGGTGTAAGTGGCGTCGGTATAAAGTTATACCGACCGACATATTTATAGCGACCGATAGTTGGATGCTCTTAGTTATACCGACACTTGATCTGTTACAATCTTTACCGACCAATGGTTTGATGGTATATATCTTTTTACCGACCAACAATCCATCGCTATGTACTGACATGATTATATATAATTAATTTACATTTACCATATAATTTCAAGCCTATTCAACATCCACACCAATCCACATTACTCATTAACCGCATAATAATCCATAGCAATTCACGTTACTCATCAATCGCATGTGGTTAGATAAACATATCTCAAGTTTTCATTGAAGCCAACATTTGCACTTGTACAGTTGTACATCTTTACAAAAGAAAAAGTACATAGGCAACCTAGCTAGCTTGGTCAAATGGCAGCCACAAGTCATATGTTGGCTTGCACAATCTAATTAGTTCACTACAAAATGCCTCAACTCCAATTACTCAAGCAAAATATCATCGGTGAGTATTTCGATTGATCTTGCTGTTGACATTATCCAACATCTCACAACCTCTAGGTCCTCCTAGCTGAACAAAGTCAAGGTGACATTTGTTAATAGAACAGAATTACATAAAGCTACAATACATCTCTGCATCGACTAAATCTAAGTCAAAAACGAATATCAAAATCATCTAGATTTCTATAGTCTCTATTGCAAGAAATGATAAAACATATTTGACATTTGTTGCTAGAACGTGTCATGACCATATTTGAAAATCAAGTTGTAACAGGAGACAAGAGGGTTATTCTTGTTGCCAAACGACAACTAAACATTTTTCCATTCATTTATCTGACATAAGTTAACACAGGTTAAGATAAACCATTCTACCATATCTGTTTCATAAATGGTGAAAAAATACATGTAGAGGGAAGATTGATCTTGTTCATTTGATCTTCTGAGTAGAAGGGAGTTTAGCCTCCAGTTTCTTTTCATGGACACTATTTGTTTTCTGAGGCCTTAGTGATTGGAAGTGAAGTTTGAAAATGCATCTTGAAGGAGAAAACAGTTTGAGGAGCATGATAATATGGGATATTGACTTTTATGGTGTTTTCCTGGAATATGAAGTGGAACACCACTTGCAAGATTAGTAGCTTCTTGTCAGCCTTTGCATGTAGTAAATTATTGGCAATGTTCAGATGAATATGAGATGATAGGTTAATTCTATAAGGTGACCCTGAAGTGGAGCACCACTTGCAAGATTAGTAGCTTCTTGTTAGCCTTTGCATGTAGTAAATTATTGGCAATGTTCAGATGAATATGAGATGCTAGGTTAATTCTATAAGGTGACCCTGAAGGCCTGAACATTTACTATCCCCTGTTTTGGTTGACTAACCACACAGACCATATTTGGCCTCCTAGCTGGTGTTTTGCAAGCATATGCTACTGGAATAATATTTGTACTACTCAAGTGGAATTCTGCTTTCCAATATTTACCAAATTTAATTCTGATTTTACTACTTCTAAAAATAGACATATATAATGGATTAATAGCTGGATCTTACAGGAAACTACTTAGATTTCAGTGCTTTTAATCTACTATCAACACTCTATAGTTTGGAAATCAGCTGAAATAAACTTAAGTCACTCAGAGGAGAAACATACCTGAAGTACCATGATTGGTTGTTGATGCCTTGCTAACCTTCATCTATCACAAATATCAATAGTTAGAAGTCTGGTCACTAATCACATATGAGAAAACAGGAAACAATGACTAGGGACAGTTTATTACTCTATTGTATGGCCATGCAATCGGCAACTTAAGAGCGTCAGCCATCTTCTCCACACCAGTATAAGGGCGAGGCAGAATTGCATCCCTTTTGATCACAACATTCACAACAACTTCACAATAATGCTTTCCAAGAGCTACACCTCCAAGAGTGGTTTTAGGATTTACTGAAATAATTGTTCCCCTAGCCACAGCTGTATCAGATCTGACTACTTCATATAATATCACATCCCTTCCAATCTGAATCAAGTAATGCATCTATGAGAATTGAATTAATGATAAAGCAAATAATGCAATTATGATAAGAAACTTTGTAGCATGGATGAGAGCATTACATGTTCTTCATGTGAATGAGAGCGAGGGTCATTTACATTCATCGCCTGTGCCTGGTTTGGCTGCCTGGGGCTGTGCTGGTTTGGCTACCTTAGTCTGTGCTGGTTTGGCTGTCTGGGGTTGTGCTGGTTTAGCTATTTGAGGCTGTGATGGCTGGGCTGCATGGGGCTGCATTGTAGGGGCTGCATTGGTGAGGCTACACTGACGAGACTAGACTTGTGAGGCTACATTGGGCTGCACTGCTGGGAATAGATTGGTAGGGCTGCATTGAGAGGATGGGGCTGCACGGGGCTGCATTACAAGGGCGGCATTGGAAGGGCTTTGCATAGTTGGGGCTGCAGTACTGCCTATCCACAAGCAAGTTTTCACCCACACCAATGGCATCATTGCTCTCATTATCTTCATAAGCTTCATCTTCTTGAAAATGAGCATCATGATATGCCTCATGAACATGTTCTGCAGATCTTGGGCTCTACAAACAAAATGGAAGAGATAATGAGATAAATCTGCACAAGGTATTAAGAGGCCAAACAACTAGCTGATGTATTGTTATAGTAGTATATACCACACGTTGTGAATTAGAACCATTCTGTGACATTACTTCTGTATTTCGCCTTTCCTGTGCAAACCTTTTCTCCATCATTTGCATTTGCGCTTCCATTTGTGTCAGGCGCTGTTCTAGAGCTTCACTCCTACTTTCAGCCTTTTTACGGGCCAAAACTTCCATTTGAAATCTTGTAGGTGTGTAACACTTCAGTCCTGCTATACCAACATCTTGAGGAGTAGGTCCTAGACCTAAAGCTCGCACACGGCCTCTTGGCTCCTTTGAACCCAAAGCAGCAGCAAATACGTCACCTTGTTGAATTGTTCTTTCTGTCAACTCTGGACGGGCCTCAACAGTTGCTTTAAGTTTGCTCTACATAAATGAAATGTCAATATTTGCACTCCATAAAGATTACATACTATAATTCAGCAATCATACATGAATAACTTACAATTATTGGTTCTGCATTCCTTATTGCAACACCATTTTTTCTTGTATGAGTTTTGATATAGAGTTCATCCCTTCGAGGAGGGCGTCCAAGTTCATCAACCTACAAGTGTTTTAGCTTTCAGCATAAAGAAGAAATACAGATTACCCTCCTCTCAAGAAGCAAGTTTCATAGCTTTTCCCCATGGCACTCATCATCAAGAGCACAATCATCGCTGTTTTCTTGGTTCTTGGAGTCATATCTTCCACATCCATATATTGAGTTGGTGCAATCGGTAGGCACAAACCCTTGTTTTACTTTACTTTGCATCATCTTTAAGACATGATTTTGCTTAATACTTCTTGTGTTGGTCGCATGCATGTGTGTAGGCACGGAGGACACCCCTGCTCCCAAGCCAAAACCAGGGATGCCGTGCTTCCACGCCGGAGGTTCACAGTACCCGTGTAATGTGGATGGGTGCCGCAGGTTATGCGAGCACGAACACCACAGGAGCGATAAGGCCTACTGTAAAAGTGTTGGGCCTCTAGGGGAGTGATGCTGCCCAAATGAATAGATAGCTACTAGTTTAATGAATAATCCGCCCTTGTGTTTGATGACAATGCAATAAAACATGTTTGCTTGGTTTGGTATTACTCTCGTCATTTCAAGTTTTTATGTCTGGAATAATTGTACATAATATCGGAGAAAAATCTCCAAGAAATTGCACACAGTACCATGAAAGATGCCTTCTATTTCCTGTACAACATATGAGACATGAATGCACCATTGCAAGAACAACCTATATAAGACACAATTGGAAATAAGTAATTATAGTTCTATGTAGTATGTACCATTTCATGTCCAGAACAAGCAAAACTCTTAGTGCCTGCTGTATGATGTATCTCCAACTTAGCACGGTTCGCTTTGGCAATTTGCGTCCGAACCTAAGATAGAAATTGTTACATTATGCAAAGATATTGAACAATACAAGTTACATATGTATATAATAAGATTAGCCATACATCACATTCAGGAGACTTCCAATAATTTACGAGAAAGTTCCAATCGTCATCATTAACTCTATCACCATGTCTTTTCATCAATTCCTCATCTGTTAAGTTCTCATCAAAATACTGCTCCTTTAGGGTTGCCTTAGATTCCTTCCACTTACTTGCAGCGGTGATTAAAAACCAATTCTTACCAGCATCATCTATATCATAGAATTTCTGTTTTTTTCATGGAAAAGTACAAAATCAGTTTTACACAAGAAAACAACATATACTGTTCTAGCAGATAACCATACCACATGTTCTATAATATAATCTAGATGATTGTTGTGTAAAAACAGCATACTGTTCTAGCATAAATAAACTGACATTTGATTGAGTTATTTTTTTTGGCATCAATAAAAAACAGCATACTATTCTAGCATAAATTTACCTGTACTTCATCCCAAACTGCATCCTTTTCTTCAGCATCAATAAGCCTCCAATCAGAACAACGAACTGATAATTTCTTCCTCACCAGGCAACCAATAACACTAGAAAGTTGCCTATAATTCTTCCCTACAGGCTGACCATATTCATTAAGGGTAATTATGATTTTCGGCATGTCAGGTGTCCTTGCAAATACAGCCTCCATTCTAGTGATACTCCTCCCATTCCTTTTCTTGTGTGGACTAGTGTGAACATCTGTTACAAGCAATTTTAATCATGAGAAACAGCTCAAATGACTAGGATATGATATTGTTGCAATAACAAGATAGAAGACATGGTATAATACCTTCAGTTGTCACATAAAAAGTCTCCAATTGATTCACAATCCAGATCTTCATCAATCCGCTCGTTTATTGCACTCTCAACATAATTTCTTTCTAGCCTTGGGCGCAAATTATGGTGTTCAGTTGCAGCAGCACTTGTGTGATGAGTTCTCTACAAGTAACATGATAGCATAAGTACTTGTCATTTAATATTCAAACACTAGTAACAATCTTTCTATAGAACCTTTGTTCTTTTCTTAGCTTGACCATGCTGCACTTCTGGCCTGGGAGGGATCAGGCTCGCTAGCATCTCTTTGTTTCTTGCAATGTTTGCATTCCTTTCCAGTTCCATCTCGGTGAGGGGAGCATCCTCATTATTTCTTCTAGCGCTTGCCATTTTTTCTCCTGAAAAATGAAAAACAAATCAGCAACCTTTTACGGTCAAATAAATCACCACATTATTTAAACAAGACTTACTTTTTGGACCCCTTTTTAGATTTTTTGTCAACAATTATACCATCTATGTCCCTTCTAACAGAAGGGACAACCCCATTAATAATATCCACAGTCACATTGTCGTTTAGATCAGGAAATGACATAATCAATCCATTATCACCATCAATGTGTTCATTATCCAAATTATCCAAGTCATACACATCAATAGGTTTTGATCTGAACAGCAGCAGCCCAGTTACTATCGCCGACTTGATCAGGAACATAGTAAACTTGAAGTGCTTGTGAGGCTAAAATGAAAGGCTCATCTGATATCTTTTCACCTGTATTGAATAAATGCTTAAAGTTGACACTTGTGATCCCAAATTGATCAGTTTGTACCCATTTGTCCTGCACCCTGTTATCAACCCAATCACACATGAATAGCACCAGATTTCCTTTTTTATGATAGTTTAGTTCAAGAATTTCCTTTAGAATACCATAATAGACCTTTTTTCCTATTATAGTGTTATCATTATTGCCCCTCTCAAAACTTGTTGACTCTGCAACTACAGCAACCCCACTATTTTGAACAACTCTACCCTCATCATAGGATCTTGTGTGAAAATTAAATCCATTAATGTTAAAGCTACTATACTTATGTGCAGTCATCGTTGGCCCCTTTGCCAAAATTTTAATCTCATCTGTTGCTTCCTCACCCATTTCTTCCACCTGTATTCATGAAAACCTGCTATTAACCTAAATGTGAAATCCATGTAAAATTACATTTACTGAGATTTCTTCTTACTTACATGCAACCTGAACCACTCATGAAAGGATGAATGATGCATGCGGTTGATGTCTCGTTTATTTTGAACACCAATTGAGGATAGATATTGAGCATGCTTGCTGTGAATGTGTTATTTTATCAGTTGAGCAGGCGATGGAAATTGATCAAATGAAATGTTAAATAATTGAGATGTCTTACTCCAAGTAAGGTCCTATATCAGCATAGTTGAATAGAACATATCTATGAGCTTGTAGCCATGTCTTGTGATCTATACTCACTGCACACTTTCCAGCCAATCCTCGACCAATGTTACGGAAGAAAGGAGTTGTGCTACAATCTTCATGATTTATAATTTGATGGTTCAATTGATTTGCACCATGTAGATAGCGAGAACAAAGTGTAAGGCACTCAGTAAACATAGACCACTCCATAATTGATCCCTCAGGGTGACTTTTTGTATGAACAGAACCCTTTAATCGCATTAGATATCTATATAAAAACAAAAGGCACATTGACAATGTTATAAAAATAGTAGGTACTTAAACCTTCAACTATGTTACAATATTTAGATGTCTAAAAAGATTACCTCTCTACAGGCCACATGCTGCGAAAATGAACTGGACCAGCTATTCTTGCTTGGGCAGGAAGATGTACCATCAAGTGTACCATAATATCGAAAAAGGAAGGAAGAAATATAGTCTCAAGAAGGCTCAAGGTTTCAGCTATATCAGCCTCTAGACTTTCCATATCACTTATTCGAATGATAGGTGAGCTAAGTTTTTTGAAAAAATTACTTATACGAATGACTGCAGCACTGACCATTTCAGGCAATATCCTTCTCACAGCAAGTGGCAGCAAGTGTTGTAGAATAATATGGCTCTCATGACTCTTTAGTCCAAATATCTTTTTCTCATTAACATGTATATTATGTCGTATATCAGATGCATAACCATCAGGAAACTTGACCCCTTTTAGTATTTGACAAAATATTTTCTTCTCATCCGAACTCATTGAGTATGGTGCGGCTGGTAAATACATTTGGTCATCCACGTCAACAGGGTGAAGATCAATTCTAATACCTAGAGCTTGAAGGTCGAGGCGAGAATTCAGATTATCCTTAGACTTCCCATCTGTGCCCATGAATGTATTAAGTAAGCTTTCACTCACATTTTTTCCTATGTGCATGAAATCAAAATTATGACGCAACATCAAATCTTTCCAATATGGAAGTAAGAACCAAATAGATCTCCTTTTGTAAATTACTAAGGGCTCCCCTTCCTTACGTCTCTTCCTAGTTGGTTTCTTTCCAGATGGATCCTTGCCAAAACTATTACTAAGATCTTTAGTGCACTCCAAAATTTCCTCTCCAGAAAGTGGTTTAGGTGCTGGCCTAAACTCAGTTGTACCACCAAATTTATTGGCATCAAACCTAAATGGGTGATTTTCATTGCAAGAATCTTCTATGACCCATATAGCAAGTCTTCATACCATTACCAAGTCTAAGTGAATCTGTAAAGAAGTGACAATCTGGACATGCAGCTTCACCAGATGTGATAGATCCGGACACATATCCTAGACCAGGGAAATCAGTAATAGTCCACTAATACTGCTGCCCTCAACTGAAAGTACTCGCCTCTCGAAGCATCATAAGTTCTAACACCATGTTCAAACATATCTAACAAGTCATAAATAAGTGGCTGACAATAGAGATCCATATCACTACCAGGAGCATTTCTACCAGGAATCAGATAAGATAGGATGAAATTTGATTGCTTCATGCACATTGAAGGTGGAAAGTTGAAGGGAATACAAATACCAGGCCAAACACTATAGCTAACATTCATGGTTCTAAATGGATTAAAACCATCAGTGGCGAATGCTAGACGTATGTTTCGGCTATCTGCAGCAAACTGTGGATGCTTTTTATCAAAGGCCTCCCATAGAGGTGAATCTACAGGATGCCTTAGTAGACCATCCTTTTTCCGGTCTTCATCGTGCCATCTTGTTAGCCTTGCTGTTTTTGAGGACAAAAATAACCTTTTGAGTTGTTTCTTTATAGGAAAGTAACGAAGAACCTTCCTAGGAACCTTATGAACACGTTTCCCATCTAAACTCTTCCTTTCTGATTTCCATCGTGAAACCTTACATTTCGGACACGAATTCAGATCCACATTCCCCTTCCAATAGAGAATGCAATCATTTTCACATGCATGAATACTATTGTAACCAATTCCAATGGATTTCACCAATTTCTTAGCTTCATGAAATGTTCTAGGTAGTGCTGAACCCTTAGGAAGTGCATCATTAAGTAGATCTAAAAGTAGATTAATAGATCTATCAGACCATCCTCCAAGGAGTTTGATATGGAGCAATCTAATTAGGAACCTTAGTTGTGTATATTTCTTGCAATTTGGGTACAACTCCTTGTTATTTTCTGCTACCAACTTCTCAAGGGCAACTAGTTCAGGACAAGGCTCTAGAGTAGAACCGTTGTCCTCAAAATCTCCTCTAGCATCCAAACCAGTAGCTAAGTCTCTAAGAAAATCAGATATATCATCATCCTCACTAGAATCCTCTATAAACTCAGCATCATCATAATTCCCATCATCATGATTCACATGATTCATTGAAGAGCTACCTTCTCCATGTAAGGTCCATGTTCTATACCCTTTTAGAAACCCATCACATATCAAGTGCTCACGGACTTCACTTGCCTCTTTCCAAAATGAGTTAACACACTTTCTACAAGGACATAATATCTTGCCGCCTACCGCTGAATTCCTAAATGCAAAAGCTAAGAAACTGTTCACCCCTTGCAAATATGTCTTGGTGTGCCTATATGAAAATTTTAGGTTAAATTCTATTTTACCTAAAAATAGCACTCTCAGTAGTTGTGAAGTTATTATCTTTTACCTAGCATTATCATCAATCCATGTTTTATCCATCATCAACCTTTATACAAGAGATCCAGCAGCTTACAGTATTAAATAAAAAAACACATCACAAGCATTGAAATAGTTGCATACTTTGACAATACTAAAAAAAAGATGAGTAGCTAGCGAAAGGTAGGACCCTACCGATGGAAACAAGCAGAGCTGCTGCCACAATATCGTTCGAACGTCTTCTCAAGGTGTGCAAGTAGAACTACCTGTTGTCCAGCAGCAGCAACACCACGCTCAACACCTGCGCCCATACAATGAGAGTTGTTGAACAAGATAAAATCACAGAACATAGGAACTGAATATATATATATGTATATATATATATGTATATATATATATGTGTATATATATATATATGTGTATATATATATATGTGTATATATAAATATGTGTATATATATATATGTGTATATATATATATATATATATATATATATATATATATATATATATATATATATATATATATATATATATATATATATGCATCTATCCTAACGCAGCAGTTTAGTTCTAGACTTATGACCTGAAATTGCTAAGGCTTGGTCCACAGCACGTTTCCGCAGCAAGCAACCAACACCACAGCACAAGCAGACTAGCAAAGTGAGTTCCGGCCAATGGAGAAGCTGTCCTTACACGTCGCCAAGCAATGTCCAAGAAAGCAAAAATATTAACGACATTTAGCTAAAACTAATTCATTCAAAACCAAAAATAAATCTATAAGACTGCTGAGACTAAAGTCTGAAGAAAATCACCACTCGGAGTGACCGAGTGCTGAGACTGAAGCCTGGAACCACACGATAGAAGACTGCGGCTCCCAGCAGGGCGTGGCCACTTGCAGCCTGCGAAATATAAAAAATACAATGGATGTCCGGCAAGCTCAATTGCAAAAAGGATTAAGAAAAAACAAACAATGTTCCCGGAGCAATTTGAATTATGTGGTTTAAATAAATAACTAACCTTTCTTGGGTGTGGGATTAGATGAGTACCAATAGACAACACAGCTTCCAACCTACAATTATAGGTTCATATGTCTGAATACCGAGTTGCTGACAGATGAAATAGACTACAACAACTTGAAGAGTTATAATTAGCTGCAGCTACAACCTACAATTGTGCCATTAGTTAGCTGAACTGAAGCAAACAAATTAAACTTGCACCTCGATGGCAACAACAAGAGTTGACAGTGACCAAAACTAGAGATAAGAGTATAAAACATCACTGGGCACACATACGAGGAGAAGTTCTGCTAAACTGAATTGCATATAGATAAAGGCGCATAGAATAGGCGGGAATAAGAACTAAATTGCAATCTCGTAGTCTCCTAGTTTCAATTACTGATACAAACACTACTCCAGCCTCCCAAGAACAGGGAGAATCCAAACATCTAAGAATATCCGTGCAACAAAGTGAAAGCGGAGAGAGTGTGGGGGACCAAAGACAGGGACGTACTTGGCTGCGCGAACAGGGGAGAAGCGCGAGCGGCGGAGTGGTGGTGCGGCTCCCTACTCTACGCAGAACCTGGGAGTAGCGGCGGCGTGGACTGGGAGCGGTGCGGACCCCTGCAGCAGCGGCGGCGCGGACCCCTGTGAGCGGCACGGCACCCTGCAGCAGCGGTGGCGCGGCCCCCTGGGAGCGGCGCGGCACCCTGCAGCAGCGACGGCGCAGAACCCTACAGCAGCAGCGGCGCGGCACCCTGGCAGCGGCGCGGACCCCTAGGAGCGGCGCGGGCGCCTATAGTGGCGTGGCCCCTGGGCGTGGCCCCTGCTTGCAGCAGCGGCGCGGTAGACTGCAGCAGCTGCCTGGATCCCTGGACCGTGCGTGGCGGTGATTTGGGAAGGAAGCTGCGGTGTTTTTTTTCATGGAAGGAAGGGGATAAGGTCATAAGGGGAGCGCGAGGCAGAAAAAAAAGTGGCGGCCGTGAATTTGTTTTACGCGCGCACCAGGGTTTCGGAGATTCGGTTGGCAAATTTTTGGCGCGAATCGATAGCTGCAGCGTGCTAGATTTTAGCTCTATATACACCGACCGACTGTCCAACGTTATTACTGACCTATACCGACCGACAGTTCGACTCTATCTATAGCGACCGATGTATAGCCGCTGAAGGCGCATTTACCGACCGATGGTTCGTTGGAATTCTTTACCGACCAATGTTACATCGCTAAATAACTAGTTTTAGCGACCGATGTCTGACGCTAATTCTGGTGTGTGGTGTAGTGGTGGTACGCCTAAGGCTATCTTCAACAACACCACCTAAAATACAAGACTCATTCGTACTTTGGATAGCGCTACGGGCAAAAGGTTCTGTCGGGTTCATAAACCCGGGGTCCCTCGAGGACTGGCTTCCACGCCCGGGCTCGGCCCAGGAAAACAACATATATTTCATGGGCCGGCCCAACAAACTAAAACACAGCGGGTCGGAAGGGTAGTCCGGTCGTCGACCGGAAGGTCTACCCTTAAGAATAGGCGCCCGCTCGTTAACTTCTTTGGCCCACCTCTCCGACCAGAGCACTCGCTTCAGGCATCAGTCGTCTCCAAGCAGTCTCTCCAATCGGAAGGCTTGGCCCAAAACGCTGCTTCCTACTCCGACCCCGCGACCGGGGCTCGATGGAAGCCTGCTCACCGCTCTTCTCCGACCGGCGCACTGAGAGCCGACTGGAGCCATCCGACCAAGGGCTCCCCGTCCGAAAAAACCAGAAGACGTGTGGAGAAAGGCAAGGCATGGCTCACAAGTCAAAACCACTGTACCAGGGACCATACCCTATGCGAAACAGTGCTCTGCAGCCACCCTAACACAAAGTATTGTAGGGGCCGCTAGAAACTCCCATATGGTAAGCCCCCCGCGTGTCTCTGGACATCGATCGCAGTATGGGCTCTAGGATTTGCCATACCAGGTGAACATAGCGCGGCTCCTCATATGCCACTAGGCATCAAGAAGTATTTGCATGTACTAGCGTCCATCCTTCCTGAAGAAGATAGCTCGACCCCCCATGCACATCTAACATCCTACAGCGACATCGACAGTATTGGGGGCGTCAACCATTATCCAGTTTTTATCACCATAGGCAGCAAGGCTTAGAAGTATCTGTACTCTCTCCCTCTCACCTGTAAAGCCATCCCCTTCATCTATAAAAGGGGATGCGCTCCCTCTAACGAGGGGAGATCGACTTCCTCAAGCTCAGACTCACTAGATCAACATCAACACCTTACAATCGTAGGACCACCAAGTTCCGACCGCAACCCTTCCGGTCGGAGCCAACCGAACCTCTTGTACACCCCCTCTTTTCTCCTTCTCGTTTGTAACCCCACTACAGACTTTGAGCACCTAGGCTCAGGAATAAAGTCACCGACCGACCCCGACTAGACATAGGGCACATTGCCTGAACTAGTATAAATCATGTGTCATTGAATGCTAGGTCACCTCCGATCACAATGTATAGCAAAACGACAAATATTTACTAGTTGGTCACTTTCTGCATCGACAGTTGGCACTGTCCGTGGGGAAGACGTTGTACGTTCAACACTCTTTTGGTCATCGGATGGCCCATTTTTCCGCCACCCCCGCCGTGGCGGGCTCGGACGATACGATTTGTTTCGGCTCGCTAGAGTTCCCCGCACTCTCGCCCGCCGGGATGCGGGTTCCACCCGTCTTCGAGCCATCCCAAGCCTTCCGCTTCGGGAGCCTGGACTTTGTTGCCGACTGGCTCGGCGTACTCCACCTCCATGAGGAGGCTCAAGACCCAACACCCGTCGGAGGGACATCCTCCATCGATTCCAAGATGCGCGACTTCGATGGCGTGGCATCTGCGCTTCATTCCGAGCAAACTCTCTGCTCAAACCCTACTGTGAGTAATATACATGCTGTTATTTACTTACTACGCTCTATCTTCCGCCAAATACCTGGTGGGTTACTGTTGTCCCTATCGCAGCCGCCATACAGCTGGTTCCCCTATGGCCTCGCGTCTTTCGTGGATGCATACGCCCGGGGACTCCAAAAGGTGCTGGCGCCGCACCCTCTCACGTCTGAGTTCGTGGGGATGGTGAGCTATGCTCCCACCTATTTCCTCGACATCATGGATGATGATGTCGGGAGTGACGGCTCCAGCATCGGCGACATGCTGCCTAGCCACCGTCGGTCCTAGGAGTACGCTGTGACGGATGCCCCGGAACAACCACTAAGGGTAACAGAGTCCTTCCGGACCCATGCCCCGCTGGGCCCTCACACAGAGACCCCCGAGCTCACACGTGAGCACGGGGAGGATCTGCGACGACAGTGGCCGCATCAGCCACCAACCGCACCAGCGCGCTCGGCACACCACACTGCGCCCCGTCCGCATAGACCGGCGAACGGCGCTCGAGGTCACGCCCGTCAGCCCTAGTGCAACGCCTTGGTTCGGGGGACCGACCCCCCATAGTTTGCTCGGGCCAGTCAGAACGTTGCCGCTGCGGCAATGCTCCTGCGTGACCTGCTCAAACCGAACGACCCTCGCGGATGGGCAATCCACCAGAACCTCCGGGCACTGTTGGAGACCGCCGTTGTTCAATAGGTGGAGTACTCCGTTTCGCAACGCCGACTTGTGACCTCGCTCCCTGTCCGGGGAACATGGACGCAGCAGATGGGGCACTACACCCTGTCATCTCCACAACCACCGATTACGGCATGAGAAGCCGCAACCACACCTCGTCTTGACTTGATGACCACCCTGTGCCGACCGCCTATCTATGCACGGCTCGGGCCGAACCAAGACACGTGCAGCGTCAACTAAAGTCCCAGCCCTGATAGCCTGGAACCACGAACCTTTGTCCAACACCCTCAGCAAGCGCCTTTTCTGCCGTGCTTCAACGGGGGCCATGACAAAGGTAAGGCCAAGTGCCAGGATCAAGACAAGGGCCCCTCCACGCAGAGGGGAAAAAAGAACATAAAGGATCGCTGCCAATCGGCTAACTTTGCGTCGGTCGCCGCGGCCGATCACGTGGGCACGCAACCCCAACAAGACCCTTTGGGCCACTTCCACGATCTCATGGAGAGCCCGTGCACCAACCACAACTATCATGTCAACCATCTCTACAAGGACTGCCAGCTCCTCAGGCGCCTGCTGAGGTAGGCCGGCAGGCCAAAGGAAGAAAAAGGTGAGGAGGCAGCGACCGAAGAAGGGGGCGTAGCGGACAAGGATCCAGACGACTAGAGCATGAAGGGATCCAACCGGAAGCCTACCGACTGAAGGACAATGACGATGACGCTCTCTCCAACGACCTTGGAACAGCTATGTCTTTTCTTCTTTTCCTAAGTTTCAGTCTTATCTTTACTTTGCGAACGCTCCTATAAGAGCACCCCGACCCAAACACTTTTCGGCTCAGGGCGCTCGGGGGCTCCACTAGGGGGCTCTACTACCCCTTTGTTTTTGTTTTTACCTTAAGTACTCTTTTGCTTTTGTATGAAGAAACTCCTTCCTACCTGAACAAAAGGGCAGTTCATTCCTTTGTTTTACCTTACATAGCTTTGCTTTGAAACATTCCGACTGATTGCACCCCGCCTTTTCCTACGGCTACGACCGGCCGAGCCTCGCGAGCCATGCCCCGGGCTCGCAAAGTTGTGACCTATGGAACAAATGGGCAGGTATGAGAAAGAAAGAAATTTAAAACAAAATTATGCTAAGGGAGGACTAAGGAACGAAAGGGAACAAGCTTCCCCGAACCGAGCAACTCCATCACAAAAACAAAAACCGATTGCAGTCATTAAAACACACACGAACGTTTTACACAGGGGTTCCCCCCCCCCATTCTTACATTTACTAACTACTTGTATTTAAAAAGGTACTAAACCAACCCGGCGGCATCTGCTGACGGCGCGACCGACGAAGGCGTAGGCTGCTCGCTCTCCGGCAGCACAACGTTTGGCTCGATCAGGACCGAGGTGACGTCCCCCCCCCCCGAACCAGGCTCCGTGCTATCTACAAGCTTGGAGGCATCCTCTCCACGCATGCTTCAGGCCATGTCCTAATGGCGAACATCCATCACCCACTTGGCGGAGACTTGCTCTGACACCGACCGCGCGTGCGGCAGCAGGCTCACCCCAATTGACTGGATGTCCTCCATGCTCAAGCCTTCAGCATACCCACCGTAGATAGTGGTGAAGTCTAGATTCGGGTGGTACATCGCCACTGAGGTCAGCACCCCCGACGCTCCATAAAATAGCCCGCTCCTGACAAGGTCCTTGACCGCATCTGAGACCTCCGCCAGCTGAACCGCGGGCACGCTGGTACTTGGCGCTGACCCGAAGACTTCCAAGACGATGAGGAGCTGGGCAGCATTGCGGATCTAGCCGAGCTCCACTTTGAGAGCACGTCACTCTTCACAGGACTTGGCTAGCTCCTCGACATTCCGGCTGAAGTTCGCCTTGGTTGTCTCCAGGTCTCGCTCCAACGCCTTCACCTTTTCACCCAGCTCTGCAAGAAGGGCGACAAGCTCAGAAGCAGGCTAGGATAAAAAAATTAACATCACGAGGAAATAAAAAGATACGCACCGGTGCGAGAGGCCTCAAGGGTGAAGAGATCCTCTACCTGTCGAGCTGCCTGCTCACGCAGCCAGGCACCCGCATCCTCCATCCCCATCACCTAGTCCCAGAGCGCGAGCACCTCCTGATCCGCTTCCGATCGGGCCCTCTGCTCCGCCTCCAGGGCCTTCTGCGTTGACTCTAGGGCGGCTCGCTCCAGCTCAAGGGCTACAAAGGCCTCTTGGAGCACCGCCTTGGTGTTCACCAGGGACGTCCGCAGCCCCGCCTCAGTCTCCGCCTGGCGGACCTTTGCCGCCTCGAGCCCTTGCTCGACAGCAGTCGCCCGCTCTGCCGCACGCTCCTCCTCCGAACGCGCCGCAGCCGCCTCGGCCGCTCAGACCTAGGACTCGCGGCAAGCGGACTCCACCCGACACTCAAGCTCGGCCATCCGGCCATGTTCCGCCCGGAGGAAGTAGGACTTGTGGGACGACACCTTCCTTATTTCCTATGGAAAATAGGCACTATAAAAACAACCGACAAAACATTCAAAGGGCAAGGAGAAATACCAGAAACTCACCTCCGCGGTGAGCTGCAGGTCGACCTCAATCAGCTGCTGGGCAAACTGAGCCTGCTTCCGGGCGCTCTCCAGCTTCGCGGACAACTCGATGAGCTCGGACACCATGGCATGCCCTTGCCCCCCCCCAAAAATGTCCCAGAGCTGGTGCTCCCGGGAATCCTGGAGGACGAACCTCGCCTTTGATGGGTCCTCGGGGAAGGGCCACTCTAGGTCACCCTCTGATGAACCGTCGGAGGGCCTAGCCTCCAGCCGGACCACCGCTAGCTCCCGCGACGACACCGGTGGGCCCACCACGGTGTCCGCCTCATCGTCAGACGGGATCTCCACCACCATGTTCTCATGGGACGCCGCCTGGCATCCCAACTCCATCCTGGCCATGCTTCCCTCCCACGACTTCGGCCCTGACGGCAAGGATGGGTCATGCAGCCCTCCACCCAGCGAGGTGGGGAGCTCACCCCTCCCCCTCGTCTCCTCCACCGCAACCAGAGGAGGAGGGGCCACAAGGCTTACCTCTACCACCGGCATCGGGATCGGTGCCAACAATGTCGCCGCCGCTGTCACATTACCAGCAGCCGCCCCAGGGGACACCACCCCCGGGAGGGAAGGCTTCGCTGCCGCCACCCTGCTGCCCCCCTCGCTCATCGCAACGCACTGCAGAGTGGGCCTCCAAACCTCCTGCATGGAGGCCGGGGCGATGCCCAACCCCGGCGTCCCCCGGCCACTGACAAAAATCATGGGTAAGCCACACTCCAAAAAGACTCGACCACCAAAAGTCGAAGAAGCAATAAAAGGGAACATACCGGGTGGCGAGCGACACTACTCTGAAGACAGGCTTCGACGACAATGGGCCCATAGGACAAGGACCGCTCCCGGATTGCGACCCATGCCCCCTCACTTCAGACAGGGTCAGAGCTGACCCAACCCGCTCCTGCCCGGCCTGCGGGTCGCTACGACCTCTGGCTCGAGGCTCCCTGACCGGAGCAGCGGCCGGGACGTCCCCCGACTACGAGTCGCGCGTCGACCGAGCGCCAGTCTACCCCTTAGACCACCTAGACTATTCGGCCACACCCATGGTAGGCGGGGGCTCCTCCGGCCACAAGTTCGGCGTCAGCACCGGCCCCGTCACCGCACAGTCATCGGGCCACTCCTCGGACCGCCCAGCTCGTCCAGCCGTGTCCGCCACAGGCAACGACGGAGCTGGCAATGCCACCGAGGGGCGCGGTGACCGCGTCCGCTTCGCCGCTCGCTCGCCCATGGCATCCGCGCTAGCCGCACGCTTCTTCGACGCAAGAACCTTCATGCGCCGCACGACCTCCTACTCCTCACCAGCAGACATCGCCGTAGGGTCGCGACACACCGCCGAGGTCGCAACAACCTCTCGACTCTCCTCCTCGTAGGAGAAGACCATGTCGTCTAGATCCGTAGGATCATCCGACGCGAGTTTTGACTCGATGTCACTCCTATGTTCCTCGGCCTTCACGCGCCGGGCGACCTCCTTCTTCTTCTCTTCTTTCCACTGAACCTCCTTGGTTCTCTTCTTCTTCCGGGTGTCTACCGCCTCCTTCTAGGCGGCCTGCCGGGCCCAGCCTACCGGCCCCTTGGGAAGGTGCGGCCGGGACTTGTACCTCCCAAGCCCCTACGAAACGAATGAACCAAAATTAAAAAAGAAGAGGGGCAAAGGAAAAAGCACGAGCAAAGTGAGGGAGCATACCAGCGAGGGCACGATCGAGGCATTAAACGGTATGGGTTTTCCCACCACCGTCTCTTTAGGCCTCAGCTACAGCACTCGGCCGACGTGACTCTAGATCTCATCATCCGACAACTCCTCCGGCGACGCGTGGTCTGGGTCCGACTGGCCATCGTACTTCCACATCGGGTGCGTCCTCTCTATCAACGGCACGACCCGGCGGTGGTAAAGGGTGTGGAACACCCGCACCCTATCGAGGCCATCCCTTATGAGCTTCCAGAGCTCCACCTCGATGGCCTCCACCTTGTGCCTCTCCGTGTGGGCACAGCCCCATGACCAACTCTTCTGCTTCACCGGCCTCCCGCCGGTAAACGCTGGAAACGGCGCCCCGCCGGATTCCTAATGTAGAACCACTCCCCATGCCATCCCCGGTTGGAGTCACATGGGGAGTACGCGGGATACGAGCCTCCCGCGCGTGGCTTCCTCTGTAGGGTGAAGCCTCCGACCGGAGCGATCTTGGCCAAACTCTAGTCCGCCATGGCTCTCCTAGAGAAGAAGAGCTGGAAGAGGTCCACGTGCGGCTCCATCCCGAGGAAAGCCTCGCAGACGGTGACGAAAGCCAGCGATGTGCAGCACCCCATCGGATTAAGGTGCTACAGTTCTAGACCCCACTCGTTGAGGAGCCCGCGCAGGAACCAGTGCGCGGGGTATCCTGACCCACGCTCGTGGAAGGTAAGGAAAGACACCACCTCATCGGGACGAGGTTGCGGAAACTCCTCCTCCTTCCCGGGGACCCTCCAGTGCGCCACCTCCCGCGGCAGCAGGAACCCCTTCGCGACGAATGCCTCCAGCACCGACGCCCTCACGGTGGACGACCTCCAGTCTGACATTTTGTGAGTACCTCTCTTCTCCCTTGCTCTCTCCCCTTCTTTCCTAGAAACCTCCGCAGCTCTCAGGAATGCTCACGGCAAAGAGGAGGAGAGAAGGCAGCGGCAGACGAAGAACAGGCAAGAGAGCAGAACAAAACCCTCTCCCCTCTCCTACTTAAGGAAAAGGGAGCGGCGGTTACGGAGGGACGCACCGATCAGGGAAGCCAGAACGATGGGGCGAGATTTTTCTCTTTCTTTCATTTAATGCAGATAAGACGTGCCCTGCTCGATGGAATGGCTCCTGATCGGATGGGACATGGCCTGGCCGTGGCCCACCACTACCGCACGATCAACCACTACCACACAACGGGCACAGGAACCGAAGCGCCACCGTACGCGGGTGGCTCCCCACTTCCCTAGGCCAGACCTAAAGGAACTAGAACAACAGGTAAGGATAGACACCGACTGACAGGTAAGGAAGCGAAGGGGCGCCCCATGTAGGCCACGCCGACTTCATCGCGGACGACGAGCATGGGTCCCGGTCAGACATTTTTGACTGAAGCTCTCCGAACCCCGTCAATCAGGTCATCAGAGTCCTAGTCAAACTTTTCCGACTGAGGCTCTCCGAGCCCCGTCACTCCAGTCGTCAAGGTAAACATTACCAAAACCCCCCTCTATTTCATTACAAATCATTCATACATCCATACGCGCATTCATCTCATACGCCTGAACCCCCCGGACGGTTAGGGCATGAACCGCCCAGGGGCTCGGGAACTAAGCCTCGCACGTGCAGCGAAATGCACCAGAACGCTCCGTGTTGCGCCATGAAGCGGTGGCTTGCCTCATTCGACATGAGCAACCAAACAGAGCCAGGGGAGAAAACCGTAGATGAGCACCATGCGGCCTTTGCCCGGTCTGGCAAACCGGGTCATCTCAACCTTCTCGTTCGAACCTGAACCTCTCGCCAGACCCATAGAATCTCCATCGAGGAGAGGCCGTCAGGCCACCCGGGTCGGTCTCTAGAACGACCTAGGCATCTGCCAGGTTGCAGGTAAAGGAGTAGTGGAATGCCACAAGAGGGCTATGCCGACCCCATCACGAACGACGAACCTGGATGCCACTCGATCACACCCATTAGCGAGCTCACCGAGCTAGTCTTCGAGCCCGAGCGATCGGGACAGGCGACAAAACTCAGCTCCTCCGGTTGTGAGGAACCGGATGGGGTAGCGCAAAACAACTCACATTGACCCCCACGAAGGCCCGACAAGGCTCGAGGGCTTAAGTGCCATGGGACCGCGACTCCGAACTCGCGTCGACAGGATCAGCGACATCCGGCTACGGCTCTTAGAACCGTGACTCCAAACTCGCGTCGACAGGATAGGCGACATCCGGCTACGGCTCTTGGGACTACGACTACGAACTCGCATCGACAGGATAGGCGACATCCAGCTATGGCTCTTGGGACCGTGACTCCGAACTCGCGTCGACTGGATCAGCGACATCCAGCTACGGCTCTTGGGACCGTGAGTCCGAACTCACGTAACGGCTTCACTAACTAAAACTAACTCTCTCGATCCACGGCGAGCACCGACGCCTGGGTCTACTCGCGACTCCACCTTACCCGATCCCATGGCGCGCACCGACGCCAAAGATCAAACTCTGTTGCATCCAAAACTAAGCTATCTCCGTTCATGGCACGCACCGACGCCAGGGCTTGTCTCAAACTAAACGTCCTCGCCCGATCCCCGGCGCGCACCGACGCCGGGATCAGTAAGTTCTATCTCAATCCAATCCCCGCGCTTAAAAAACACCTCGGCTGCACAACGACGCCATGGTTAAACAAAATTACGTTTTAAAACTCAAAACACGCGCACCCACAGACACAACACAAAGAACCCCCCAGCCGGTTCCGCCTGAACCACCTGGGGGCTCGGGGGCTACACCCGCAGCTCGAATCGCCCGGGGGCTCGAGGGCTCCTGTCGGGTTCATAAACCCAGGGTCCGTCGAGGACCAGCTTCCACGCCCGGGCTCAGCCCAGGAAAACAACATATATTTCATAGGCCAACCTAAAAAACTAAAACACAGCGGGCCGGAAGGGTAGTCCGATCGTCGACCGAAAGGTCTACCCTTAAGAACAGGTGCCCGCTCATCAACTTCTTCGGCCCACATCTCCGACCGAAGCACTCGCTTCAGGCACCAGCCGTCTCCAAGCAGTCTCTCCAATCGAAAGGCTTGGCCAAAAACGCTGCTTCCTACTTCGACCCCATGACCGGGGCTCATGGGAAGCCTGCTCACCGCTCTTCTCCGACCGACGCACTGAGAGCCGACTGGAGCCATCTGACTAGGGGCTCCCCATTCGGAAGGAACCAGGAGACGTGCGGAGAAAGGCAAGGCATGGCTCACAAGTCAAAACCACTGTACCAGGGACCATACCCTACGTGAAACAGTGCTCTATAGCCACCTTGACACAAAGTATTGTAGGGGCCGCTAGAAACTCCCATATGGTAAGCCCCCCGCGTGTCTCTGGACATCGATCGCAGTATGGGCTCCAGGATTTGCCATACCGGGTGAACATAGCGTGGCTCCTCACATGCCACTAGGCATCAAGAAGTATTTGCAGGTACCGGCATCCATCCTTCCTGAAGAAGATAGCTCGACCCCCCGTGCACATCTGACATCCTACAGCGACATCGACAGTATTGGGGGCGTCAACCATTATCCAGTTTTCATCACCGTAGGCAGCAAGGCTTAGAAATATCCGTACTCTCTCCCTCTCACCTATAAAGCCACCCCTTCATCTATAAAAGGGGATGCGCTCCCTCCAACGAGGGGAGATCGACTTCCTCAAGCTCAGACTCACTAGATCGACATCAACACCTTACAACCACAGGACCACCAAGTTCCGACCGCAACCCTTCCGGTCGGAGCCAACCGAACCTCTTGTACACCCCCTCCTTTCTCTTTCTCGTTTGTAACCCCACTACAGACTTCGAGCACCTGGGCTTAGGAATAAAGTCATCGACCGACCCCGACTGGACATAGGGCACGTTGCCTGAACCAGTATAAATCATGTGTCATTGAGTGCTAGGCCACCTTCGATCACAACGTACAGCAAAACTATAAATATTTACTAGTTGGTCACTTTTTGCACCGACAGGTTCAATACCTATTCGGCATCTTCTCCAGCAACAAGACCCAAAAGAGAATCTTTTATGTAAATGGGTTTCCAGGAGAGAGGATACCCATATTTGGGTTGTGTCTCTCAGACAACCCAAAATAGGTCTCCCGTATAGATACTCTGTTGAAGGCTGATTTTGGGTCTCTCACTATGTATTTTTGGGGCCAGTTTAGTTCCCCAAAATTTTTGCCAAATACATGAAATCCAAAATGGGGTAGCAGCACACCAAAATGCTGACACCAAAAGTTTTTGCATTTTGCTGTTTACTTGCCAAGAATTTTGCATCGATATCAGCATTGAATAGTAGATTTTGGTTGCATTAAATGTGTTCCATGCAAACTGCTGGTGCAGACTCAATCAAACTGGTTGCATGCAGATTTTTGAAAAGAATTTTCTCATTCATCAATTATTCAAACACATAATGATTAGACTTTTCTCATGCAACATTCACAACAATTATTCATCCCTATTACATCACAGACTGCTCAAGCATTCACATAAGCCGTAACACACTGTACTATAGAAACATGTAATGAACCATACAAAACTGTCAATTACGATCCATCAGAGCATTAGCAAGCGAATCACGGATGGCATTCATGCATGACCACTCCTCATCCTCCACTACCTCGGGTTCAGGTTGATTTTGATAAGCTTATCTCGGCACAAAGTTCTCATTTCGATCACACCTACCGAAATGCTTATCTGCTAAGCCACTAGTCCTCACAAAATTATGAAGAGCCATACATGCACAAATGATTTGGGCTTGCTTCTCAGGTGAATAAGGAGGGATCTTTTGCAAGATCCGCCACTTCATTTTAAGTACCCCGAATGACCTCTCAATAACATTCCTAAGAGAAGAGTGTGTGTAATTGAAGAGCTCTTCTTTACCCTGTGGCTTGGGCCCGTCGTGGAAGTCCTGGAGATGGTACTTGCTTCCCTTGTATGGAGCAAGATAACCCAGCCGGTTAGGATACCTAGAGTCCACTAGATAGTATTTGCCTATAGCAGCAAACAAATTATGAGCAACAGGTACATAACCAACAAGGAACAATTGCACTCATGTGTACCTACATACCATTTGGTGGATGTGGAAAGACTGTGGAGTATGTTGTTGTAGAATCATTGAACACTCTCATGTCATGAACAGATCTAGGCCAGCCAGCATTAACAAATGTAAACCTCATGTTGAAGTCACAACAGGCCATTACATTTTGTGTAGTGATGCTCTTGCGGCACAAGTGCTAAATAAACAAATGGTTTGGCACGACACAAGGGATATGAGTCCCATCTATAGCCCCTATGCAGTTCTTGAAGTAGGGATAAAATCTACTACTTCTTAGTGTAGGATGCATTGTTCTGAACTGTGGATCTACTGGCTTAATATTGTCTGCAGCAAGCCTGACCAGACACCTCAAAACTTTGGTAAACATTGTTGAAACAGTGCCCAATGACCTCTCAAACCTGTCCTCTGCTTGCCTAACAGACTGTGGTGCTCCTACCATCCAAAGAAACATCCCTAAAGCCTCAACAGATGTGGACTTAGTGGTAGACTTGAGCCCATATTTGTCCACTAACAAGTTATGAAGGCTATAGAACATTGTTGGGGTCATTCTAAACATGTTGTAACAAGAATTAATGTTGTCAAGCTTATCATGCACCCACTGGAAACCACTCACTCTTGGAGTCCTATACTGAGCCCTATTCATATACTTGTCAATGTGCACAGCAAACTGGTACATACCATGGAGAAACTCATCATCCTCGTCATCATTCATTAGCTCTTCCATCAACTCATCATCATCATCATCCAATATCATCTGCAGCAACTGTTGTCTTCTTGTATCTTGATCATCATCACCAACCTGTCATGGACAGAGACAAGAGCAAGTCAGTCATTTGATCAACAGTCCATGAATCCCATGCATCACTCCCTGCCATCCCACATGATCAAGTTTCAAAACAGCACATATATCCATTCCACAAGTTAATATAGGAAAACAGCAAATAAACCCATCGTACTGCATAACAAGTTCAAATTTAACTGACACATCACAATAGGACACAACAAGTTCCTACGCCCTGCACCAAATGCCCTACATGCAAATAAGGCTAAGTTTTCTAGTTGTCCACCGGGCCAGGCTACGGGATATTCAGCTCGATGACGTGCATCTTCCCTTCCTTAGTGTCTTGGGCAAGGAAGAAGTCCATTTCAGTTTCTGATTGCACTAGCTTGTGCAACCCAGAAAACAAAGTCTTCGTTGTACTACTGATGCCCAGCTCTTGTAGAGCTATCCTGGTGCACTCTGTTATCTTCCAGGACTTGTCCTTAACTAATCTCTGCAGCACTTCCTCCCTTCTGCTCTCTATCCTTGAAGAACTGTAGCCTCTCTCTGCTTAAGTCATTGCGTGTGGTCATTTGGATGGTCATTGCCCTCACTGCTGGGCTCTTTGACCTCTTGCTAGGGCTGGATGCAGTTGTGCTTATACTGTTGGTCCTCTTGTTTCCAACACTCATAGGGGTCAGTTCATCTTCCTACTCTTGTCCTGCTTCTTCATCAGAATCATCATCATTCAAGTCAATGGTCTCTCTTGCAGCAGGAACAAAGGAGGTTGTCCCATCAACTGTGTTTCCTTTGAACATGCCATGCAGCTGGTCCAAGTATGCAGGCACACCATCCCTTCTAATCTTCAGCAAATCATTATCACCCTGTACAATATAGACCGATGTAGTTGTCAAGCAATTAGGGAATTAACATTTGTTAATAACAGAGCAACCTATATAACAAATTACTTGAGCATTGTCATTCCACCATTGGTCAGAAGCATGAATCTTTCCATCTGCATCTATACCTAAGCCAGTGTGGTTTTGTGCTTTGTCACACAATGTCCATATTTTCCTCAGTGTCCTCAGCTTGCCTTGAAGCTGTTCTCTATCATGCATCAAGCCTGATGCTAAATAGTACCTCCGAGCGACGTTCTTCCACCCAAATTTGTTCATCTGTCCTCCTAGACAGTTCCCAGCATGTATCTCGGCAAGGTAGGAGTCACAGAACTTCTCTATGTTGTCTGGTAACCAATTTGCTTTATGCTTCTGAACCTAAATGGTGAAGAGGGACAGCAATATTGAACAATAAACACTGACAAGCTAGAACAATAGACCTGCAGCTAACACTAACAAGCATACAAGAACAATTGCTAAACTGAGCTTGTAACATATCAACATACATGAACATACTTGAACAATACACATGCAGGTAACATGCAGGTAACACTGACGAGCATACAAGAACAATTGCTAAACTGAGCTTGTAACAGATCAACATACATGAACATACTTGAACAATACACATGCAGGTAACACTAACGAGCATACAAGAACAATTCAAAAACTGAGCTTCTAACACATCAGCATACATGAACAATTCATAAACTGAGATTCTAACAGATGAACATACGTCAACGTACTTGAACAATACACATGCATCTAACTGAGCTTGTAACACATCAACATACATCATCATACTTGAACAATAGACATGCATCAGAGAAGGTGCTTGCCTGGTTAGGGACAACGTAGGAGCCGTCGAAATTGTCGCCGTGGATGGCTGGCCCCGGCCCCCGTGCACGCGGGCGGCCGGCCCGCCGACGGATTGAACCGCTTCCTGGACGCGGCAGAGGAGAGACGAAGCCACCTCCGACGGATGCGGACGAACCGTCGAAGGCAGCACCTTCTGCAGCTCCACCTACTCCGACGTGGCTAGGCGCCCGGAAACTGAGGCTCCGAGACACGCCGCCCCTCAGAACGCGAACGGGAGGCAAGACGTCCTGGCCTCCTTGAATGTGCTCCGCGTACTGCTGGTAAACGCCGGAGAGGCCGCCGTTTAGGTCAAGCGGGCCCATCTGCTCGTTGGGGTTCTGGTGGCTGCTGGACCCGACGGCGGCGTGTGACGTGCTGGAACCCGGAGCGTCGTTGTAGACTAGGCTGGCTCCGACATTACCCAAGAAATCCAGGGTAAAGCCAGCGTCGGAGTCCCCGTATGCGGCGGGCTCGCCATTGAAGTCGTCGCCATGTCCTGCCATCGAATCCGCGCAAAGGAACTTGTCGATCCGGACGACGCCGGGGTAGATCTACAGGTGGAGGTGCTGGATCTGAATGCCGGCGGTGGAATGGAGCGAGTGCGGCGGCGCTGGGATGGCGAGGAAGAGAGCGGCGGCGTTGCGATGAAGACGGCGAGAGAGGTGCGGATAGGGTTGGGCGAGCAAGATGAATGGATAGGGTTCGACGTCGGCTGCGGGACCGTCTAGCTGTCCCTTTTGTTGACATGATACCGGAATTTGCAGTAGCTTAATTTTCTATACTACATGCCAAGATTGGCCTCATGTGCTGCTACTAGAGCACAAAAACATGCTTGTGTACTTGCTATTAATGGCACGCTTGGGTCTCGTGCAAACATGTTTGTAAACTCTGTATTTGTGCTAGTGGCACAGGGACGCACACACTTGCGGTTCATGCGACCATTTTAAAGCAGCTTTTTGTATCGTTGTAAAGAGAAACGGACAGACAGAGAGCAACAGATGACGATGGGGTCGCTAGTCGGCAGTCGCTACGCCAACTGGCCCGGGCGGGCCGGGCAGCGTCGCGAGCGCACAGGCACAGCGGGCCACACCCCAGCGGCCCAGCCCCTAGCCGAAGGATCCAGATCTCGCCTGTGATTCGCCCGGCGGGGACTGGGGAGGGCCACCGGCTGACCTGTCACCCCCGTATCCGCAGGGGATAAGCGCGATCGTCCCGAGGGCCAACCGGGGCGCGCCAGCTGGCGCGGGGCGACCGCCCCACGGGTGATTGGGTGAAGGAGGCGCTTTGGGCCGGGCGGGGCCCGGACGCTGTCACCGTCGCGGTCGCATCCGGTCCGGCGTCCCCTCCGACCTCCGTCTCGTGTCGCACAGGCACTGCACAGCAGCCTACTGTAACGAGTAACGACGAGCGATACCAACCGCGCCTTTTACCTTGCAATACGAAAAGGCTTTTTAAATCAGAGAGGAAAAGGGCGTGCAAGTGTACGTGGAGGGTATATGCGTGCTCTTGCAGCGTGTAGGCACACAACTTGTCACCATCCAAAGGAGCAAAACTTGCTTGTATATTGTACTATCGCACTGCTGTTATTGAAGTTTACTGTGCTGTGCCACTGCCCACTGGGCCACTGGTATAATCTACTCCTATTTTTTTTATTAAATAATCCACTCCTATTTTACATGTGTGTCACTGTTTGTACGGAAACCATATTGTCCCATGGGTTTTCAACCCTTCTTCAGACTTCCTTTGAATTCATTAGTTTCACGGAAATTATATAGAAATTTCATAGCCATTGGTTTATTTTTCTCAATCCATTTTTTTAAAAATTTTCTTGCATTCTAAGGACTTGAAGATTAAACTTTCTATCGCCCTTGTAGTGTTTAAATTATTTAGGAAGCATTTAAATGGAGTTAATTGAGCTAAAAGGTTCTCAGTGTTAGCACCAAAAAGATATTGGTGTATTTGTTAAACAAAGCATTTTTAGCAAATAGGCATAGTTCTCACATGAACACATACGTAACTCTCAATTCATCACGTAACTAAATTAGTGATAGAGCTCTCATATAAAAAACGAGTGATGACATACCTGTTCGTTTAGCTGTGGCTTGTCGTAAACGATCGTAAATTTCCAGCTTGAATAGTATTTTTCTCTCACACAAACCAGCCAGCAGTACTTCTTCACGAACCAGCAACGATACGAACCAGCCAACCGAACAGACTTATTGTGTTTACATGATAATAAATGAGTAAATGGCCACAAGTCTCTTTCTCCGGTCCTATTGACCTAGCCTATAGCCAGCCTACCAAGCTAATGCTACTAGTAGAATGCACGCGCGTGACAAAATATGGCTGTTATATAGAAAAAAATAAATGTTTGGTGCATGGTCTGAAGATTAAATAAAAGTAGTATCCAAATAAATAGATAGATAAAGATTCAGTATAGTACATAAGAGACGGTGTGTTAACATATACATAGAATCATTTGGCATAAAACTGGTTAGTCACGACCTAATATACAAACACTGTTTTTTTTAAGTTTTCACAAAGGGTGCCGTTTTTTCTGAGTTATTGTTATATGTACAGGCTTGAGATTGTACGGAGACGACCAAGGTCTCTGACGTAGCAAATGTAACCCTATCCATTTCGAAAAATGATGTGGAACAACGCACAGACTGTTCGGTTGCCTGGTTCGTATCGTTGCTGGTTCGTGAAGAAGTACTGTGGGCTGATTTGTGTGAGAGAAAAATAATGTTTCAGCTGAAAATTTACGATCATTTACGATAAGCCACAGCCAAACGAACAGGCTGGTAGCTGCTTCATCGACCATAGTGGTGGGGCAGCAGGAAGGGTCTGTACTGCACAGCAGATGAATAGGCATACTTTTGACCTGCTAAAACCTCATAGCATCTTTAATTAGAGAAATTAGAAACTATCCAATCAAATCAAATAACCAAAAGAATGTGGGATTATATCATCGACCCTATAATTGCGTATTTGTTGATTCAATTTCTGTAGACAAAAGTGGCAAATTCAAGGCAATAATGGAGTAGGTCCAAGGGAAATACAGCAATGCCAATTTCAGTTTCAGATTTGCTAAAACCAAACATATATGTGATTTTAGATCCCTATGGCAATATTTGAAATGGTTAGTTAGGAAATATATGGCATGGAAATTTTGAGGCAATGCTTTTTCTTGTTATCTTCATTGCCAAACATGAAAGCATAATCCTAACAGAAGATCATGTAGAGAATGATTGATTTTTTTTTTGTTTACCTCCCATTGCTCGATGCTAACCAGTTTGAGACGTGCAGCCATCCCCCCGGTCTGAGATCTGCAGTCATTTAACCGTGCATGAGTTCCTTATGAGTTGATCATCATGAGGATTCGGGTCTCAGGCCTGGAGAAATGAAGTAGAGCATGCAACATTCCCTGTACAAAGTTTCAGTTAGACCATTGGACCATTCATTATTAAATTTTACGGAGCCTGTGTCAAGGATGACATAGTAATGAACATCTTTTAAATTTAGATGGAAGTTTCTTGTTTTATCTCATAGCTGGCAGAATCTAAGAAATAGCAAATAGGTGGCATTAGCTGTTACCTAATGTGTCTAGAAGCGAAGGAAAGGGTAACTTAGTTCAAGCCAGTTGTAATCATGGTCACCTATTTGAAGTAGTTAATTAGGAAATATGAGGGTTGCAGTACATTAAAATTCGTGACATGTAAATTTTGAGGCAATGCTTTTTCTTCATATCCTTGCCAAAGAAATTCACCCACTGAAGTAGGTGGATCAGGAGGACGGGACCAAAAAGTATAAGGAGAAAACAAAAGATAGAAGTTGGATCTGTACAAAGCTGAAACAGAGGCGCCCATTGCAGCAACACAGACTATGAATCTCTGCTGAACAATAGAAGCTGGTGCTAGCAAAAGCGGATCTGTATGTGCAATCCAAATGCAGAAATGGAAAAGTAGCAAAAAAACAGTAAACATATCACTGCCCCAGGTGCAGAAAGCCAACCTTTTCAATCAAGTTTAAGCCAACCTAGCAGATGAACCTTTATTGACTCCTCTAACTCCCAGTTTATCTTATGGAGTTTGGAGTGTACCTGCATTCGAAACCGAAACTATCGCATGGTTAAAAAAAATACAATGAGATCAAATAGTTAGGCAAATTTGATTGCGTAACCATAGAAAAATGTATGTGCCTTAAAATATGATCACCAGCAATTAGACCACCGAACTGCAAGTGTAGCTGGTACTATTTAGCACCAACGAGGTATAATCTATTTCATTTTACCACAGAAGAAACATGAATTCAGTTTATTGCAAGGGGAAACAGAACATAAATATCCATATTGAAAAGTTATTTTGCAGGTTGCAAAGTTACCAGATTCCAGCGGCAGAGTTTATATTAGGTAAACGAAAAGTGACATTTCAGATAGCAAAGTTATACTCAGTGTAGTAGCTGTAGAGTAGGAATCAAATAAGGAAGCCAATCCATAGATTCAGTTCAGAAATCTAACGGAAAAAATCAAAATACCCTGATATTGCAGTGCCACCAAGTAATAAATTACCTTGCTAGGAAGCCCAACCAGCTTTACTACTCTGCAGATTACCACTCGCCCTATTGCCCCGGCTGCCTTCTCCCTATTTGCTGCAATCAGACACTTGGCACTTGCGTCGACCTAAATGCAACACAATTGTCGTGGTGAGCCTGTTGCTGAGTTGTCGAAGGTACGCACTGGAAATTTAATGGTAGGACCAATTTTTTTTTATTTACCTTTAAAAGTTTAGCGCCGCTCGCGCCATTGGCCCTGTTGCCTTGCCCCTACTCGCTGCTATGAAACACCACCTGCAATGAAACACCACCTGCATAAGGCACATAATGTATAAATTTCTATGTTCACGAGACAACCATGCCTAAGTAACATGAAGAATACCACAGCACATCAACTGTCCAGTAAAGATGAAATGAGCCCTCCAGCTAGCCAGCGACCTGCACAATCAGGAGGAAATAAGCAGCATTAATTAGGAACATGAAGAATACCCCAGGGGCAAATGGCAACAGAAGAATATGAACTACAAACTAAGGATTCAAATCTAGTTGAAGTGCCAAAAAGAAATATAGATGATTAAATCTTTCCAAAGTCAGTCGAGCAGCAGCAGTGCCCTATGCATTTAGCCACAAGATAATGGGTTCAGCATAACAAAACGAACAATGCCTGGCAATTTGTGCCGTCCTCCCAGAGATCAACACAGAGCAGGCAAAATATTGGAGCAGCAGGCATAAGCCAAACCCTACAACAGGAATCCAAGCCAATGCGGGGAGAAATCAGAGAGACAAAAGCAAAATCATAAAAGTACAATATAGCTGAAGCAGTAAAGAAGCAAGGTTGAGACAAACATTTGACATGTTGCCATCTTTGCAGGCCAACTAATCAGTCATTTGCACAGCTGACTTATGTGCACATATGGAACCAAATCTGATAAAAAAGATGTGAGCACGAAGAAAGCACAGGTGCGTCATACAGGACTGCACCATGCTCCATATCTGAAGACGCTGTAGTGCACACATTTATTTAAATCATCTATGGGACATTCTTATATTGGTTAAGCGACTATAGTGGTAAAACCAATGGTCTGTGAAAAGGCAACATATGCAGCCAAGTGAGGAACGAAGTTCCAGCGCTGTATATACAATGAAAGATTTTTATGAACCGCTGATTTGTTTTGTTAGTGTTTTTTGCTAGGCAATGAAAGATACAAAAGTACAGGTATGACAAAATTGTCAGGCAGCAAAATGCTAGGCTAGTGAGATGTGAGATGGTGATTTTCATGTATGTACCACAGATAATTCACTCTTGTTAACTATATAATTCACCTCAGAGCAGGACATCACACTATGTTCAGCAGGATATAATGTAATCGGTTCCCCATTTGTGATGACGCCATCCGCTCTGAACATGTTCCTATAGCTTAATTGAAATCCTTAGAGATGCTAACATTTTAGGGCAAAGAAAGGGACAGACCCAGTGCCGGAGGCTGCTACATGAGTGGGGTCTAGGGAAGTGAAAAGCCGAGGTAAGCCTTGCACCCGTAAAATCTGCGGAGAGGCTGCTTCGAACCACAACCTGGTGTCTCAGTGAGACAGCTCTCACCACTGCACCAAAATAAAGATCTCAGTTTCCTTTTTAAAATTATTAAAAAGTAAAAGCACCAACTTGCAGGTTGAGGAAAACACTAGATAGATAATAATGGCATTAAAAAACACCAGCATGGTAGGCTACCTGTGAAGGGCCTGTACATATATATCTTAGGAAAAGTAAGGTTGTCGAGAATAATGTAAACACGGAGTGCAGTGTAACTTAATATACATATAGCGTCAGAATTCTATTTTCATCTATTGCAGGAAATAAATAATTTCAGTTTGTTATGGATAGGAAACTGTATTAATATGGTATAAGTGTCTGTGATAGTGTATATATAACAAAAAAAAGGAGTGCAGTAACAGCTGGATAATTTATTTATAGAAACATAGAAGGAAGCCAAAAATCGATGCCTCATGCCCTTGGGCAGCCCTGTCTACATCTTTTGTTTGAAACCAAATCTTGAAATTGTTAGATGTTTTTTTCTTCTAGCAATTTGTGGTCAGGTTAGGACAAAAACGTTTTTGGGATTCATCCTTTTACTGTTAGAGCTAGAGATCCTTTGACTATAGGTTGGAGTAACAGGTTTATTGTAAAACAATTGTGATTTAATGCACATACAGTATAGAGCAGCACAAAAAGATTAGAAACCACTCTATTTGCCAAAAGCAGGCTTCAACTTCTGAGAGGTAAAGACTTTAAAGGCCTAATGGGGTTATAGCCGATATAAAAAATAAATGAAAGTACATGAATAATACACTTCAGGTTTTCAGAGGCCATCAGAGGTACTGATTCGTCCTTTTCAGAGGAAGCAACTAAAACTTATTAAATCATTAAAGGAAATGCAATGTACCTACATGATTGGCAATCTCATTCTGTTGAAATGAGCTATGGATGTTGAGTGCCTTATCTTTATCTCTCATCATGGCATGGAACAAATAATTACTCTCTACTCGGTGCTCTCGTGCATGGTTTCTTTCGATTCTACAAAATAGCAGATATAAGTGGATTCAGTTTATATATCACAGGGAAAATAAAAACCGGTTATAGAGTGCACAGAGAAGAGACAACTTGCACAGTTTTAGCAAATTGTTTGGTTGACTTAAGAATGATAGAAGAGCAAATCAAATAGATAAATTGCTGGGGAAAAAAATCAGCAGGACCCTAATAAATCTCTAACAATAACGTCTCTGCATACGATCAGATTATTTTAGTTGTAATATATCTTCAGAATGGCATAAAATATGAAAATACTAAATATGGAACTTTACTACCTTTTAGCTCTTGTAAGCTCCTGCTGGCCTGGTTAGGACAATGAAGAATTCCTATGGGTAGTAAAACATAGAGCCATGAAGAAGAAATTTATATCCAAATTAATTTTCATAGGTACGGCCGTATGAGACAGGAAAAACTGTGCAAGATCAGATTCTTTGCTAATATATCTTTAAATACAACAACAACAACAACAAAGCCTTTAAGTCACAAACAAGTTGGGGTAGGTTAGAGTTGAAACCCAGCAGAAGCAATCAAGGTTCAGGCACGTGAATAGCTGTTTTTCAAGCACTCCTATCTAAGGCTAAGTCTTTAGGTATATTCCATCATTTCAAGTCTTCTTTTATTGCCTCTGCCCAAGTCAACTTTGGTCTTTCTCTGCCTCTCTTCACGTTACTATCCTGGCTTAGGATTCCACTACACACCAGTGCCTCTAGAGGTCTCCGTTGGACATGTCCAAACCATCTCAACCGGTGTTGGACAAGTTTTTCTTCAATTGGTGCTACCCCTAATCTATCACGTATATCATCGTTCCGAACTCGATCCCTTCTTGTATGACCGCAAATCCAACGCAACATACGCATTTCCGCGACACATATCTGTTGAACATGTCGTCTTTTCGTAAGTCAACATTCTGCACCATACAACATAGCAAGTCTAATTGCCGTCCTATAAAACTTGTCTTTTAGCTTCTGTGGTACCCTTTTGTCACAGAGGACACCAGATGCTTGCCGCCACTTTATCCACCCTACTTTGATTCTATGGCTAACATCTTCATCAATATCCCCGTCTCTCTGTAGCATTGATCTTAAATATCGAAAGGTATCCTTTCTAGGCACTACTTGACCTTCCAAACTAATATCTTTCTCCTCCCGAGTAGTAGTGCCAAAGTCACATCTCATATACTCAGTTTTAGTTCTACTGAGTCTAAAACCTTTGGACTCCAAAGTCTCCCGCCATAACTCCAGTTCACTCCTGTCCGGCTTTCATCAACTAGCACTACATCGTCCACGAAAAGCATACACCAAGGGATGTCTCCTTGTATGTCCCTTGTGACCTCATCCATCACTAAGGCAAACAAATAAGGGCTCAAAGCTGACCCTTGATGTAGTCCTATACTAATCGGGAAATTCATCCGTGTCTCTATCACTTGTTCAAACTCTAGTCACAACATTGTTGTACATGTCCTTAATGAGCCCGACGTACTTCATTGGGACTTTATGTATGTCCAAAGCCCACCACATAACATTCCTTGGTATTTTATCATAAGCCTTCTCCAAGTCAATAAAAACCATGTGTAGGTCCTTCTTCTTCTCCCCTATATCGCTCCATAACTTGTCTTATTAAGAAAATGGCTTACATGGTTGACCTTCCAGGGCATGAAACCAAATTGGTTCATAGAGACCCGCGTTATTGCTCTCAACCGATGCTCGATAACTCTCTCCTATAGCTTCATAGTATGGCTCATCAGCTTAATTCCTCGGTAATTAGTACAACTTTGAATATCCCCTTTATTCTTGTAGATCGATACCAATATACTTCTCCTCCACTAATCAGGCATCTTGTTCGATCGAAAAATATGGTTGAACAGCTTGGTTAGCCATACTATAGCTATGTCCCCGAGGCATCTCCACACCTCGATTGGGATACCATCCGGTCTCATCGCCTTTCCTCCTTTCATCCTTTTCAAAGCCTCTCCGACCTCAGATTTTTGGATTCTCCGCACAAAGCGCCTATTGGTGTCATCAAAAGAGTCATCCAACTGAAAGGTTGTGTCCATATTATCACCATTGAACAATTTGTCAAATACTCTTGCCATCGATGTCGGATCTCATCCTCCTTCACCAAGAGATGCTCCCTTTCATCCTTAATGCACTTAACTTGGTTGAAGTCCCTTGTCTTTCTCTCATGAACCCTAGCCATCCTATAAATGTCTTTCTCTCCTTCCTTCATACTCAATTATATCTTTAAATGTGTAAAAGAAAATTGTACTACCTTTTTAAGTTTGGTATACATGCTGTTGGCGACCTACTCATGGTTTTCATTCATTGCATCTGATTGCTAAGGCTCACTCTTAGGACATGAAAATTTCTTATGGATGGTAAAACATAGACATGCAGGGAAAATCAGATGTCCAATTTATTTGTCCACTACGACATGCAACATACAAACATGTCACTATAGAACAATAATTAAAATTACTCAGGAAGTGTGGCAACTTAATTCTTGTGCGTAATACAGGTAAAGGAACCACAACAGGCTAAACATATACTGGAATAGGATTTAGCAATTACCAAGATACTTAATTTGATGCACAAAACATATTAGTGTGTATTGGTACATATAAGTGTTTACTAGCACAAACCTCGGTGCAAGCAATGAAGAAAGTCAGAGGACAATGTTCGAGGACAATGACTTACCAAATTGGGAGAGAAGAACCTGGTCGGGGCATGATGGGAAGCCGAAGCGGGTGAATAGGATGAGAAAAAAGTGAAGACCTACAGGCCAGGCAGCTAGGGTTTCCTGTAGCACAGGAGCACACGTAGAGGGGAGGAAGGAGGTAGCACCGGGAGGGGGGGCACAACCACGCCGACGGCCACCGGCGGGGCCTGGTCGCGTAGCGCCGTGCCGTAGACCTGGAGCGCCATCGTGCCCCGCCAGTGCCTCGCGTGGAGCCAACGGGACCCGGCCAGCACGTCGCAACGATGGGAGATGGGGAGAGGGAGAGGGAGAGTGAGAGGAGAGGGAGAGGGTGCTAGAGAGAGAGAGAGAGAGAGAGAGAGAGGGAGAGGACGGGAAGGCGAGGGTGAGAAGTTTCAATATTTGACCATCAGATCGCACGACCCTCAACACCCATCCAGATTTGACGCTCAATTCGTAAGCCTTTCCAAATACAAACATGAGCATGCCAATTCTTTGAATACAAGGAATTCTTGCTTTTTCTTCTCCTTTCTTAATTCCAATAAATCCTAGGCACTGTTTGGGCACATGAAAAGACTTTTCTACCCCCTCCCTAGAAAAGAAGAGTTCCACTTGGTTTCTGTTCGGTCCGACTCGTATAGGGGAGTCACGGCCACACGACTCGCAACAGGAGCAGGGACACGCTCGAGCGCCGCCGCTCATGGCTTGTCCCGGCACCGATAACCTGCCACCGTCGGCCAGCACCACCGCTACAGCACTAGCTCCACGCATCTCTAGCAGCCCACCATAGCCCTCACTCGTAGAGCATTCTGCCCGCACGTAGGCTGTCAGGGCGCTAGGATTTCGGTCGCGACTACAGGCTGCCGCGGCATGCTGGTGGCCTCCGCCCTCCAACGGCTGCCACCACCAGGCGTGGTGCCGGTGTCCTCCGTCGGCTTATGGCTCCTCCAGGGTAATGACACCAATCCTAAATCCCTCTATTTTCTATTATGCAGATCTTGCTGTTTTAGGGGCACAAGGTTGATACTATGTCTCTCTTATTTTTTTTGTTGGTACACGGTAGAATCGATCTGGATCTGGATGGGGCATTTAGGTTGTGTGTTCAGTTTTCACAGTTCACTACTAAGTTGAACAATGGTTGCTCTATTGATGTGCCATGAAAATTGTTTGAATGGGATGTGGATTATCGATGTTATACTGAAAGTGCATTTGCCCCCTATGTGGGTTTTGGTGTATTAATGACATACAAATTAGGGACTAATGAGATCTTAATGAGATATATTACAACTTTAGTCCCTTGAAAGTTTCAAAGAGTTGATTTAAGATGAAATGGTATCCCTCAATTCTTCAAGTGCAAAAGACGGATGAACCCAAAGCGCTCTTCAAAGCATTTTTATTCTATTTTGGGTTTAGGTATGCCGTACTATAAAGAGGGATGCAAGTTTAGGTGGTCTGAGGAAGATAGAATACTCAAGCATAAAAATAAAATCTAAAGAGAGACACAAAATCACCTCATAAACACAAAATCACCTTCGTCCGTCGGAAGTCTCGACGGGAGTCGGGAGTTCCGGGTGCCCAAAGTACTGACACCCGCTGGAAGTCCCGATGCCCTGGGACTTAGCCCCCTGGCTCGGCTATGCGTCGGGAGTCCCGACAATTGTCGGAAGTCTCGACTACCGGAAGTTCTGGCATTTTACTGGGAGTTCCAGCTCTGTGCGTGTTGACCATGTTTGACTATGCCTTGAATAGTGTTTTATAGAAGGGTCAGGAAGTTTCCGATGATTTGTGTTGGAACTTCCGACGTAGATCTGAATGGTTGGATTCTACTATGAGTATAAATAGCTCTCTCCTCACTTCTAACCGAGGACCACTCATTCATTGCTCACCAACCTTTGTCCAAATCAGCTCCCAAGCATTCAAAGCACCCCTCTCCTCTCCCCTTTGCTCCAATCTTCAATTCCCCTAGGGTTTTTAGTGAAAGGAGAGTGGATTGAGTGAGAGAATCACTTTGACAAGCTTGAGCACTTAATTTCTTCGTCAAGCCAGGTTGGATTTGTGTCTATTACTCTTGGGTTCTTAGGAACCCTAGCCAGGCTAGGCATCGCCCAAGAGCTTCCATCTTGTAGAAGAGCCTTGGGAAGTTTGTATTACCCTTGATTTCTTAGTGGAAAGCTCAAGTAACCTTTGTAGTTACTTTGAAAGAGGCAAGGAAGTGGAAGAGACTCTAACCTTTGTGGTCACCTCAACAACGAGAACGTAGGAGCTTCTTTGTAGGGTTGTCGAATCTCAGGATAAATTCTTATGTCCCGCGTGCTTGTTGTTGTTGAGATTTGTGCTATCATATTTGTTCTTATTGGTTTGTCTTCCTTCCCAACTCTTCTCTTAGGGTTTGGACTCGATCTACGAAGTGGTGATCTTCTAGCATCAAATAAGCAACCCCAACACTTCACCTTACTACTAGGGAGTGGGGTTGTAAGATATCTTTCACTCAAAGTTCATTTTAGCACTTGTAGTGAAATTCTCGTAGGTGCCAAAACTCTCGGCTGTTTACGGCATAAACTGTTGGGACTTCCGACTGTCACTGACATTTGACTTTGAGATTACACAGAAATTTTTAGATACACCTATTCACCCCTCCCTCTAGGTATTGTTTAGATCCTTTCAATTGGTATCAGAGCAAGGTCTTCTTTTAGCACTTCACCGCGTGAGAAGATACAATATCGGAGTCCTACAAGATGCAAGCCGATGCCACCGAGATGGCCAAAAAGATAGCTGAAAGGTTAATGGCTGCTCAAGTCAAGTTCTTCCAAGATGAAATGAAAAAGATGCAAGATGAGATGAGCAAGTTGAAGGGAAGAATTAAGCAAGAAGGTTGATGATGCAATAAGTGGCAAGAATGATGCAACAAGTGGCAAGAATAAAGCAAACAAAGATGCCGCTAGTGATATTGGAGCCGGTGAGCATGCTCATGAAAAGGAATATATTCAAATATAAACTTTGACTATGGAAAACTCATCAAAGGTTCACCTCTACATACTCCTTCCGTCAATATTGGCAAGCCACCTCACTTTGATGGAGTGAGATACATCGATTGGTCCTATAAGATGAAGATGCATCTCATTGCCGCAAGACCTTGGGAAGTTGTGGATATTGGTGTGATAATTCCTACCGATGAAGTTAGAGAGATAACCCTAGAAGAAGTGCACAATCTCCATCAAAATGCACAAGTCGTAGCATTGCTTTTGTCAAGCCTAAGTCCGAATGAGTTTAGAAAGGTAAATGGAATAGAAAAGTGCAAAGCAAATTTGGGATACTTTAAAGTATGCATTTGAAGGAGATAAGAGTGTGAGAAAAGGCAACATTGAGTTATTTCATGGTGAATTGGAAAGATTTGTGTTCTTGCAAAATGAAACAACACAATCTATGTTTGATAGGCTTATGGCATTGGTCAACCGTATGAGAGCTTTTTTAAGCACCGAATAGGATGATAACAAGGTTGCTAGAAAGATGTTGAGAACCTATAGAGCCAAGAACAACATTCTAGCGTCCGTGATCATGGAAAGGCCTGGTTGTGATGAGATGACACCCCAAAAAGTTCTTTTCAAAGCTCAAGCATCATGAGTGTCTAGAGGAAGATGCAATCAATGCTCATAATCAAAATCCTAATGCAATGGGATACAACAAGAGTGTAGCCCTAAAGGCAACTCAAGCTCATGAAGGCAAATCTTCTAGTCAAGAGAAGAAGAAGAAAGTGAAGGTTGATTCCTCAAGTGAAGAAGAAGAGTCCGATGAAGAAGTTGCACTCATCATTAGAAACTTTAGAAAGTTCATAAAGAAGAAGATGCAACCGGAAGACTTACAGTGATGGGAAGAGAAGGAACAAGAAGAGGTTTTGCTATGGTTGTGGTCAAAGAGGTCACTTCATATCTGATTGTCCTAATGAGAAGAAGAAGCACAAGCACGACAAGGATGAAGACAAAAAGAACAAAGGCAAGAGGAGAGGTGAAGCTCATCTTGGTGAAGAGTGGGAGTTAAATGATAGTGACTCAAGTGTTGATGAGAAGAAGAAGAAGGGAGATGCAAACATCGCCATCCACCACTCTTCATCACCGACCATGATCTTCCTGACTCAACTTCACCACCAAAACTCTTCTCCAACTTATCTTCATCACCAAGGCTCTTCTCCAACCTCATCGACAACGACTACTACACTCTAACTTGCCTCATGGCTAAGGGGGAGAAGGTACATGTCTCATCCTATCCCTCTAGTGATGAGTATGATAGTTGTGATGAGAACATAGAAGAACTTGAAGCAACCATGATATAGAAATTTGATAAAAAGGCCTACACTAAAATAAAAATGCTAATGAAGAAATTAGAGAAGAGGGATAGATGCTTGGAGATGCAAGGAGACATAATCACTCAAGAGAGAGACAAGAACCTTGCACTTGAAGCATCTATCGCTGAGGAAAAGATAAAGGTTGAAAAGTCAACCGTTGAATTGTCTTTAGCCAATGACTCAATTGGGAAATTGACTAAGGAACATTCCTCGGTTAATGATCTAGTGGCTAGCCTCAAGAGTGAGAAGAGTATAGCTCAAGAAAGCCTCACAAGCTTGGAAGAAAAATACCAAAATCTTGAGCTAAACTATAGTACTCTTTGGGCTAGCACTTCAACTTCTCCTAAGGCAATCCGAAGACTCTAATGTCTCCACTAGTAATGGTTGTAAAAGATGCTATAAAGTTGATGTAAATGCATATGCAACTAACCTTGTTGAGCTAGAGAAGAAAGACAAGGAGATTCATAGGTTGAAGATGATCTTAAAGAATGGGTGCAAGTGTCAAGAGCAATCCAACAAGACTATATACAAGTCATCAAGGCATCCATCAATCAAGGAAGGTATTGGCTACAATAGGTATGATTGGAAGGCCAATGGAAGGAACATGATCAATGGTGTGCCTTGTGTGAAGTTCAACAAGGGCGTTGCTCTTGATGAGCTTATATGCAAGGCCAACAACAAGGTCTACATTCCTAAGATCCAACCTACAAGTGACAAGACAATCAAGACAAGCAATCCGAGGCCCCTAAGCCACAAGCACCACTTCCACGGTGCTATGCTAGTGACTATATGTGTTGTTGGGGCAAGGATGGCAAGATTGTAGTCAAGTATGTTGGTGCCCAAAAGAGGAAGGACATTATGAGGAGTGTTTGGGTGCCCAAGTTTTATGTGACTAACCCCCTAGGACCCAAATCCGTCTTGGGTACCTAAAACAAAAGCTTGATTTGTCTTTGTAGGAATATTCCTCCTGGTGGAACAAATTGGGTGGTGGATAGTGGTTGCACCAATCATATGACCGGAGAGAAAGACATGTTCACATCATTCCAACCTAGTCATGACCAAAGTTGGAACATTGTGTTTGGTGACAATGGAAAAGGAGAAGTTCTCGGTTTGGGTAAAATTGCTATCTCAAATGATAATTCCATTTCTAATGTTTTACTTGTGAATTCGTTGGAGATACAATTTATTGTCCGTTTTTGCAACTTTGTGAGATGGGCTACAATTGTCTCTTTACGGATAAGGGTGTGGAAGTCTATAGAAGGAAGGATTCCTCTATTGCATTTATGGGTCATTTAAAAGGGAAACTCTATCTAGTTGATTTCACATCAAATAGAGTAAATCCCGAGACTTGTTTAATGGCAAAATCTAGCATGGGTTGGTTATGGCATCGCTGACTTGTCTATGTTGGGATGAGGAACTTGGCCAAACTTCAAAAAGGCGAACACATCTTTGGACTAACAAATGTTTCTTTTGAGAAAGATAGGATTTATAACGCATGCCAAGCGGGAAAGCAAGTTGGAGCTAAACATCCCGTCAAGAATGTTGTGACTAACCGAAAGGCCATTGGAATTGCTTCACATGGACATATTTGGACCCATCGCTTATATAAGCCTTGGTGGTAACAAATATGGTTTCGTAATTGTTGATGATTATTCTTATTTCACTTGGGTATTCTTTTTGCGTGACAAGAGTCAAGTACATGGCATCTTCAAGAAGTTTGCAAAAAGAGCCTAAAATGAGTTTTATGTCAAGATCAAGAGAGTTAGAAGTGACAATGGGATGGAGTTCAAGAACACCAACATTGAGGAGTTCCTTGATGAAGAAGGAATCAAGCATGAGTTTTTGGTTCCATACACTCTACAACAGAATGGTGTTGTGGAGAGGAAGAACCGAACACTCATTGAAGCCTGTAAGAGCAATGTTGGATGAATACAAGACTCCAACCAACTATTGGGTGGAAGCGGTTAGCACGACATGTCATGCTATCAACCGCTTATATCTTCATAGGAAAAGGGACAAGACCGCCTATGAACTTCTAACTGGTAAAAAGCCTAAGGTGCACTACTTTAGAGTTTTTGGATCCAAGTGTTTCATACTTAACAAGAAATCCAAAAGCTCAAAGTTTACACCAAAGGTTGATGAAGGCTTCATGCTTGGTTATGGTACTAATAAACATGGATATCGTGTTTTCAATAAAACCACCGGTTTGATTGAAATTATGGTAGATGTGACTTTTGATGAAACCGACGGCTCTCAAAAGGAGCAAGTCAATGTTGAGATTGTAGGTAATGAAGAAGCTCCACATAAAGCCATCAAGAAGCTTGCAATTGGTGAAGTAAAGCCCATCAAAGATGAAGATGATGACAATATTGTGCATGTTGATCTTGATCCAACCACTCATCATGTTTCATCCAATGAACATGGTGAAGCTTCCGCAACAAGAAATGATCAAGATGGGAGATCAAATGAAACACAAGATCATTCTCAAGAAGATGGTGTCAATAATAAGCAGGCTCAACCTCAACTCAACAATAAAGAAAGAAGTGAAGACAACCCTCCAATCGATCATGACCATGATGATGAAGATGATGGCCCCATTCAAAGATCAACTCAAGTGCCACATCCTAGAGTGCATCAATCCATTCAACGGGATCATCCTGTTGATAACATATTGGGGAGCATCCGATGAGGGGTAACGACACGTTCTTATTTAGCAAGTTTTGTGAACATTACTCGTTTGTTTCTCCTTTGGAACCTCGTAGGGTGAAAGAGGCGCTTGATGATCCAGATTGGATGATAGCCATGCAAGAGGAGTTGAACAACTTCACTCGAAATGAAGTCTGGTCCTTAGTGGAAAGGCCTAAGCAAAATGTGATTGGAACCAAGTGGGTCTTCCGCAACAAGCAAGATAAGCATGGTGTGGTTACTAGGTACAAGGCAAGGTTGGTGGCTCAAGGATTCACTCAAATTGATGGCTTGGATTTTGGGGAGACCTATGCACCGGTGGCTAGGCTAGAATCAATCATATTCTACTTGCCTACGCCGCTCATCATGATTTCAAGCTATATCAAATGGATGTGAAGAGTGCATTTCTCAATGGCCCCCTATCTGATTTGGTGTATGTAGAGCAACCACTGGCCTTTGAAGACCCCAAGTATCACAACCATGTCTACAAACTCGACAAGGCGCTCTATGGGCTCAAACAAGCCCCTAGAGCTTGGTATGATTGCTTGAAGGATTTTCTACTCAAACAAGGATTTGAGATAGGAAAGGCCGATGCTACTTTATTTACTCACAAAATCAATAATGATATCTTTGTTTGCCAAATATATGTCGATGATATAATATTTGGTAGTACTAATGTGGCTTTTTATGAGAAATTCAGTAGGATTATGACAAATAGGTTCGAGATGTCCATGATGGGAGAGTTGAAGTTCTTTCTTGGATTTCAAATCAAGCAACTCAATGATGGCACGTTCATAAGTCAAACCAAGTACACCAACAACATGTTGAAGAAGTTTGACATGGACAAAGTGAAGGGTCGAGATGATGACTAGAGGGGGGGTGAATAGTCATTTCTAAAACTTAATCGTGTCGGCTAACCGAAACAAGTGAAGAATTAAAACTATCGGTTTAGCCAAGATTACACCCCTCTATCTATGTTCTCTAGCACCTTGCAAAGATCCTAATTAAGCAACAAAGGTGTTGGGCTAGCTAAAGTCACATAATCAATTCTAGAGCAAGGTCACACAAACCTATGCCACTAGTATTTTAAGCAACGGGGAGCTCCTACACATGCTAGTAAGCAAAAGCACAAAGTCAACTAAGCTCACTAGCAATGCTCAATAACAAGGTAACCAATGCCAAATTAGAGAGAGCAAATACTTAGCTACACAAGCTAAGCAATGTGACTAACAAGGTTACACAAACCAAATTAGTCACGCAAGGGAGCTACTTCTATGCTACACAAGCAAGAAGGTAACTAGTGAGCTATATAAGCAAACTAATTACAAGAGCAACTACACAAGCACAATGTATATGAAAGTAATTACAAGCTTGTGTAACAAGGATGCAAACCAATGGGAAGAATAAAGTTGACACGGTGATTTTTCTTCCGAGGTTCACGTGCTTGCCAACACACTAGTCCCTGTTGTGTCGACCACTCACTTGGTGGTTCGGCGGCTAATTGGCATCACCAGTCAAGCCCGCACGTCGGGCACTACAAGAACCTACCCCAAAAGTGAGGGTATCTCAATGACATGCTTTACTAGAGTTGCTCTTCGTGGCTCCCACGGGGTGAGCACAATACCCCTCACAAAGCTCTTCTCTGAAGCACCGCACAAGCTTCTTGTGGGCTTCGATGGAGACCACCACCAAGCCGTCTAGGAGGCGACAACCCCCAAGAGTAACAAGCACCACCGGCTTGCAAGACGACCCCCTAGTGCCACTTGATGCAATCTCATGATGCAATCGCACTAGAATCTCTCTCACACACAATCGAATGATCACTACCAAGCATATGTGAGATGGAGGGCTCCCAAACACTCTCAAGCATGGACACAAAGTCCCCCAAGGTGCTCAACCCTAGCCATGGCTGAGACCCCTTCTATTTATAGCCCCACGGGCTAAAATAGCCGTTACCCCTTTCACTGGGTGTTTTTCGGGTTGACCGGGCGCGTCGGTCATATCGACCGGACGCAGGACCTCAGCGTCTGGTCAACGGATGCTTGCCATGTGTCGCCTCCGTTCAACCTTAGTCGTGTGATCTCAATGGTCAAGTGATGACCAGACGGAGCTACTCAAAGTGACCGGACATAGGACCCCAGCGTCCGGTCACTTCCAGTAAGCTTCTAGAGATAAAAATTCATGACCGGACATGTCCAGTCGATTATGATTGGACGCAGCATCAGCGTCCGGTCATTTCTCCTTTTCTCTATGCTGCCACATCAGTGGGACCGGGCGTAGCCACCTAGAGTCCGGTCACAAAGTGACCCAGCATTCAGTCAAAGACCGACACCTATGCCTTCACTGCTGCCACTGACCGGATGCAGGACCCCAGCGTCCAGTCACTGCATGACCAGCGTTCGGTGCACACTATGAAACCCTATCTTTTCTATATAGGGCGCCGGTGGAGTTTCGAACCTTTCTCGCCTCCGTTCCATCACCGAGTTGATCCACATCAACTCCAACTTCATCTCCTTTGTAAATGCGCCAACACCACCAAGTGTACACCACCATGTGTATGTGTGTTAGCATTTTCACAATCATTTCCCAAAGGATTAGCCACTCAACTTGCCATGCCACTCAATCCTAGCGACGATGCAAAGTTAGATCACTCGAGTGGCACTAGATGACCGATATGCAAACAAATTTGCCCCTCTTGATAGTACGGCCATCTATCCTAAACCCGGTCATCAACTTCTCTACACACCTATGACCGGTGAAATGAGATGCCCTAGGTTATACCATTGCCTTGCGCATTCCATTCCATCTCTTCGAATGTCGATGCAACACATGCACCAACACGATCAACAATGATATGATCCACTTCATATCATCATGTGATCATATTGGTTCATCAATCTTGACTTCACTTGCTTTTCACCATTGCCTTTGTCCATCGGCGCCAAGTCTTGCTCAAGCTTCACCGCCATGTAGTCCATCGCTCCAAAGCCTCCAACTTGCCCTTCACGCTTGCAACAGGTCCATCAAGCCAAGTCATATCTTGATCTTCTCCACCTTGATCACATGACTCAATGTCATGTCTCATTTGCAATGAGCTCCTTCATCATCACATGTGTGAGCTTTGCAACATTTCCAAGCCATTTTCACCTTCATGGCATATGTTGCTCACACACATGTACCTATGGACTAATCACCTGTGTATCTCACATAAACACAATTAGTCCACCTAGGTTGTCACTCAATTACCAAAACCACACAAGGACCTTTCACAAAGCCAAGACCATCAAGACACCTATGCCAACCAATGAACATCTTGACCTTTATCAAGGAGGAAAGGACATCGATCAAAAGGTATATCGCTCCATGATTGGATCCCTCCTTTACTTTTGTGCATCTAGGCCCGATATTATGCTTAGTGTGTGCATGTGTGTAAGATTTCAAGCTAATCTGAAAGAATGTCATTTGATGGCCGTTAAGAGAATTTTTTGATATTTAGTGCACACTCCTAATCTTGGCTTGTGGTATCCTAAAGGTTCCACTTTCGAGTTACTTGGTTATTCTAATTCGGATTATGCTAGTTGTAAAGTAAAACGAAAGAGTACCACCAGGATTTGTTAATTTATTGATAAGTCTTTGGTGTCTTGAAGCTCTAAGAAGCAAAACTCCATTGCTTTGTCCATCGCCGAAGCTAAGTATGTGGCGACAGGTGCTTGCTGTGCCCAACTACTTTGGATGAAGCAAAGTCTCAAAGACTTTGGTTGTGAGCTAACTAAGATTCCCCTTTTGTGTGACAATGAGAGTGCCATTAAGTTGGAAAACAACCCCGTAAACCACTCTCGAACAAAGCACATAGATATCCGGCATCATTTTTTGAGGGACCACGAAGCCAAAGGAGATATCGCAATTCATCATGTGAGCACCTTAAAGCAACTAGCCGATATCTTCACAAAGCCCCTAGATGAGTCAAGATTTTGTGCTTTGAGGAGTAAGCTAAATATCTTTGATTCTTGTAACATGGTTTGATGCCTTGCACATACTTTGTTTGAACTAGCTAGGAGAAAAGAATTGAGAAAATATTGTGTGACACTTTTAAAATCTTATTTATAGTTTTCATATGTGACTATTGCTTTGTGTTGAATGTTTGAACCCTAGTCACATGTTAAAATGATGTGTCCATCATATTTTTACCCCATAAGGCATGGTGAGCTCGAGCTAGGAAGTTTCTGAAGTTTCCTGTGTCAGAAGTCCCGGCGTCTACCAGAAGTTCCAACACCCAGAAGTCCTAGCCCTAGGGCCAGAACTCTCGACTGCCGGAAGTCCTAGCTCAAGCTAGAACTTCCAACCCAGATCTGAGTCGACGCCCCTTTGACTGCGTTGTTTGACCTAGTTTTTCAGTTTTTAACCACGACCTGGCCCAGTTACCGCTTCATTTTTTCTCCCACCCGTCTGCTGCCACCGTGCCCCCACATCACCTGCCGCCACTATCGCGCATGTGCCTCGAGAGCTTTGGCTCCATCCTCGTTGTCAGGGCCTTCGCTGGGATGCCCGACGCCGCTGCCTCCACTCAACGCTACTGTCTTCTCCGCCTCCCAATGCTCGTAGTCACCCCTAGTGGTGGAGAGGCCATCCACTCATTGGAAGAGGTGCTTCCTATCATGGATTTCCTTGTTGGTGTTGTGGATTTGGTGTTTCTCCTCTTCTTCCTCTCCTTCCCAATGTACAACCTCCATGGCTAACCCAAACCTCTAATGTACCTTGCGATTTGCTTCTTTTCTTCTTTCCTCTCTCCTCCTCTACCTTCATTGTGTGAATGTTTGCGTGGATTTGGAGCCACTTGTATGGATTGGCTACCAAAGTATGCCAAAAGTCCTGGCTATAGTCAGAACTCCTAGCCATCGGAAGTTCTGACTCCCTAGCTAAAAATTCCAACCCCTAGAAGTCCCGGCGCCTACCGGAACTCCCAACTACCGAAAGTCCTGGCACTAGCCGGAACTCTCGACCCTTTGGTCACTACTCCATCCATGTTTCTCCATCTCCATGTTCTCATTCACCATTCTTTTACCTTGTTTCTTAGTCTTCTTTCATTTTTCTCCACAGCGATGGCCTCCAGTCGTGATGCCTCTCCTCCCTGTCATAGCGAGAAGCGTTCCAAGCGGACCCAAGATCCCGCTACATCCTTGTGGCTGACTGGATGTACCAAGGTGTCACTCTCTTGTGATGCAGTTGGTGGTCGTGGGTGGGCTTGTGCTCGTGCTCAAGCCCAAGCTCCACCCGTTGGTGCTGCTGCTTGGGAGTTCGTTCCTAGTCTTGGTGATGTTCCTGCCATTGATCCTGCTGAAGAAGCTCTTGATCACGAAGGTCGGACCATTGCTTATGATGTGTGCACCATGACACCTTTAGCTCCGAGTTACTTTGGGATCAGTCACTTGATTTAGTTTGATGGTCCCACTCCTACTATTTAGGAACCACAGTGCACTCCCAATCCGGATAGAGGTTATACCCCTCATCTATAGGTTGATTATCGTCGGTCTCATTGCCTTTCTTCAAGGAAAAACCATGCACTGGAAACCGACCAAGACTCGAACATGGGCCGGGATGCTCGCAACGCTCATGCGCCTAGGTAGTGGCCACTAGTGGGCCCATCCCTTTTCATCGCTCTTTCTAAGGGTGCCCCAGAGTAGCTGTGAACCTGTCGATGGACGATGGGCCAGCCTTCAAACTCCTGGTATTGAATGGGCCATAGGAGCGTTTTTAGCTCTGTAACCCTCCTTACCTATGATGGTTCTTGGCCCATCGACTGGGCAAACTATCATTCAGCGTGTCCTTCGAGGGCGTGGCTAGAGATAGCGTGCGCACGATCTTCGTAGGGAGGTGATGTGATGCGGTGCAGCGGGTGCGTGAACCTTGGTGGATGGTTCCCCTTCTTGCCCCGCTCCATCCTATAAATAGCGGCCTCCCCCTTCATGTTTCTGCACACCAAAACTACGGCCTTACCTTCTTTGTTTCTCTGTTTGGATCTGCCGTGCTTGCTAATCCATCACCGGAGCCTTAGATATGTAGCTTCCACTTCTTTGACATGCTTTTGCTTCCCTACAGCCACCTCCATCCTCCATGGATTTGTGGTACCACTCTGATATTACCCATGTGTGCAATGAGGGCCTCATCAAGCATGGTCTTCTTCATGGGAGGATCGATGCGGTGGAGTGGCTTGTGCCCGGCCGTGAGGATGCGTCGGCGCCATCCGATGGCTATGTCGTCGCCTTCGCACCCTTCCATGAGCGTAGACTCGTTGTTCCTCCCCACCCATTCTTCTGGGGTCTACTGCACTACTATCAGATCGAGCTATAGCACTTGAACCCCAATGGGATCTAGCACATCATGGCCTTCATCGTGATGTATGAGGGGTACCTAGGGATCGAGCCCCACTTTCGAGTTGTGGAGATATTTCTTCTCCATCTCCTTGATTAAGAAGAAGGAGAGAGGCTAGGAGACCCTGGTGCTTATGGGATGCATGAGCATCCACCTCTAAGGGCAGCAAGTGGCCGAGTATATGCCCTGCTAGCTCTCTAGATCTAGCAAGGGGTGACACTCGCATTGGTTCTACCTGAAGAATGACCCTGCCGCTCCCTTGCCGGTCTTCTCCGGGCACCTAGTCAAAGAGGTACCACCATCATGGCTATGGGGGCCACCCATTAAGGAGAAGAAGAGGATGTGTGACCTCCTCGAGGCCATTGCATTCCTAAAGACCCACGGCCTCTGCGGGGCCGGCATCGTCGGGGGTATCACGCGAGGAGGATGGTGCCGCTGATGGGATGCGTCCTCCCACTGTATGGGATGATGCCTAACATGCAACTTGTTGGGACAACTCTCGCCTAGGGGCTGCTCCATGATAGCAAGGACATGCAGTGCATCAAGGAGGCCATGGGGGAGGGCGACTCCATGTTCCTGATCTTGGGGCATCCCGTGATGTGGCCGAACGTGGGCTTCATTGAGATGCCAATGGGTTTAGTCTTCTAGGACTCTGTCACACCGCTGCCAGAGCACGTGGCTATGAGGGTGGCGAACCATGCCATGGATGAACAAAGGAAGAAGAAGGATGATGAGGAGAAGAAATGATGGTCGAAGCAGCGAGCGAAGCTGCAGTGAGGGAAGCGGCATCAAGGGTCATCGAGAGAAGAGGAGGAAGAAGAAGAGGAGGAGGAGGATGACGGCTCTAGGTCACCCATCCTATGGGATGATCTAGCTGATAGGGATGAGGACCCACCTTTGCAGCAGGCAGGGCCCTTCCTACGGCATGCCACGGGGCAGGAGGGGGAGGACGTGCCCCCGGAGCCCACAGAATCAAACCGCCCCGCCCTGTCCAGACCTTCGATGGCGGCCTCAGAACTGGCGGAAGTAGGCCACCTTGCCTTGTCTGGGCCTTCGATGGTGGCCCTGGAGCTAGCGGAATCAGACCATCCTGCTCTATTTAGGCCATCTATGGTGGGCCCGAAGCCAGCGGAAATAGGTCACCCTGCTCCATCTGAGCCCTCGACGCCGCCTCTAGAGTCGTCGGGAGGCGGCCGTTCTGATTCGTCTGAGCCCTTTGAGCTGAGGGAGGGCTCAAAGCTGCAATGTGCCAACAAGGAGCAGCCAGGGTCAAGCAAGCCAGCCCTAAAACGTCCTCTCATGATGGCGTCTGGGTGAGTCAAGAGTTTTTTTTGTCCTTTTGTCTTAATGATTTTTGCCACGAACTGACCACTATGTCCCTTGTAGCATCAAAGGACGTGGGACTCTCCTACAGCTCGCTCCAAAAAAGATCCTCCTCTAGCAAATGCGCCTGGTGCTGAATGGCGCCACGCTGGTGGTGAGCGTGAGTGGCGTTGGGGCGGCCACGACGTCGACCGGGGAGGCGCAGCTGATGGCTATGTCCATGGGAGAGCAGGCGGAGGAGGGTGCGTCCTGGGCATCCATGGCAGGCACAGTGCGGCCGGTCATGTCCTTGATGTCGCAGGCAAAGGCGGCATGGCCGGAGCCATCATCCTTGCAGGTGGTCGTGTCCTCGTGTGGGCGGATAGAATGGGGTGCACCTGAGGCATCCTTCACTAATGTGGTGATAGGGCAGGCCTCCGTGTTCGTATCACCTGCCCCCTCTATCACTGAGGAACCACTCTGGAGGAGCTGCCATCGCAAGAGAGGTTGGCACCGCTTGAGGTTGGCGTAGGGACGTCCCGGTCTCTGGTCCGAGTGGCTGCCCTTGATGATGCAATAGAGGAGAGGGAATGTGGGAGCGTCCACATGGAGGTTGGGGATGCGGTTCGCGCCTTGACCACCATGCTAAGCTCGATGCACGACATTGTCGCCCTAGATGGCCAGGTATGATATGATCATGCTTCCAACCCTCATGTTCTCTATCCACGCCTCTAAGTCTTGTCTTCTTCATAGATCCTTATGGCCCACAGTTGGGAGAAGTCCCAGTTCCTTATCGAGGAGACACGGTGGAGTGAGGGGCTGGCCGCACAGCTAGCTATCGCCCATCAGGACGTGGCTAAGCTTGCCCCTACCACCTAGGAAGTGGCCAACCTTTGAGTAAGGGAGAAGGATGCTCGTGACGACACTTGTGAGGCCAAGGAGAAGCTCGCAGCCCGAATCGAGAGGGTGCGCACGGACGCCTTGGAGGCCGAGCGGCTATGAAAGGAGTAGGACGATTTGCTCTGGGCCATAGAGGAGCTCTGCATGGGGATTGACCTAGCTCACCAGGAGCGCACTGATGCTCAGTAGTAGATCAACCACCTCGAGGATGAGCTTCAGGGGGTGAGGGACCTAAAGGTTATAGCAGAGGGTGTGTCCATTGGGCTCACCGCGTAGTTCGGTCAGCGCCAAGAAGAGGCTCGGTGCTTAGATGCCAAGGTGACCTAGTAGCGTGATGAGGTGCGCAGGCTTTGGGCGGATATGAAGGGTAAGTCTCTGGTTTCCCTTGTTGTCTTTCTCCCTGAAATCCATGGTAAGCCTTTTGACATGGTTGGTAAGTGACTTGGGTAGGTCTCGACGACAAGCTTGGGGTGGAGGTGGTGAAGAGTCATGGCTGAGAGAAGGAGCTCAGCGAGGTGAAGGACACCCTCCAGAAGGAGAGCGATGAACATGACAACCTACGTGTTGTCGTCTAGCTGGTCTACGATGAGCTCGAGCTAGCCCTAGAGCAGGAGACAAGCTCGCTCACGGTTCACGCCACTTGGATCACAGACGGGGCACATGATATGGCAAGTGGCGCGCTTCTCTTTGGTGTTCACCGATCATTCACGGTCATCCATTCTCATTATGAGAACATCGATCTGGCGACGATGAGCCAAGGCTTCACGCCCATCTATACCGACGTCGAGCTAGACGATATCAAGAAGGAGGTGGCCCCCCTGGCGCATGACCTTTCTGCCAAGATAGAAGATGAAATCATCCCCCAAGCAGTTAGTTTAGTCAGATAGGTCAGGCGACACATTTGTAATAAGCACACAAGTTCCAACCCTTTTGTTTCATTTAAACAAGCTTGTTCTTCTGTTTTAGTTGAACAAATTTGTTCTTTCTCCCTTTTTATGTGTAAAAAGGGTTAATGTGTTCTGACCAGTTTTGGGTGAAAAACTCTGATCACGCTGGTAAGCAAGAGTGATGTAACCGCTGGGGCGTAGGTTTCTTGCAGTCCGACCAGTTTTACTCAGCGTTCATTTCCACAAACCTTGCCTCTAGGTTTTTAATGTGAGAAAGGGTTGGGCACGGTGACTATTTTAGAATGCATATATATACCCTTATCAACCCCCGAGTGAGGCCCAATCCCTTGCTGTTGTCGGAGTCAGGTTTCACTAAAGATCGAGGAGACGATAAAGAAACTGGTAAGAGAAAGTGTTTTTTTGTTTGAGAAACGTTATTCTTAGTTTTTGTACATACCCCTCCCTAGGATCTGTGCCATCATCCTACAACCGCGCATTTGGTCTCCTTGTGAGTCCAACTTCCCTTGAGCCCCCACATGTTGTAGGGGTTCGGTCGAGGGGTCAACTCGTCTTTGTGATCGTCATCCCTCAAGCATTTTTTGATAAAATGGAGGGGCTAAGCCATGCCACGTTTTTCCTCGATGGATGAAACATGGTGCTCGGTGAGCTATTAACTGGCTAGTCCAAGTGGGCCCTGGCTTCCTATTTGTAGGGGTCTGGCATGGGTCAGTTGGTGACCAACTCTAGATTCTCAGTGGCCAATCCATATAGTTCTCAGGTCCGTTCGACCGGTCCCAAGGGCTCATTGCCTTTCTTCGAGGAAAAACCATAGACTAGGAACCGACCAAGACTCAAACATGGGCCAAGATGCCCGCGGCGCTTGTGCGCTCGGGTACTAGCCGCGAGTGGGTCCATCCCTTTCCACCCCTCACTCTAAGGGTGCCCTAGAGTGGTTGTGAACCCATCAGAGGGCCAGCCTTCGAACTCTTGAGCCTAAATGCCATGGCCATGCGAGAATGGGGTGCTAATGGGCCCAACATAGACGGTGTCCATAGGGTACATTGCGCAATAACCCAGCATGCGTAGTGTGGTCAACTAAACATAGGGCTTGGGACATGATGTCCACTCTGGCATTTGCAATCACTCCTGACTATCCACGACTAACTTTTCCCTACTACTCTTCTTTTCTTCCCTTCCTTGTCCACATCCATCTTTCATATAAACTAAAACCGTGCCATACATTCTTCCTCCAAAACCACCTCCTCTTGTTTACCTTGAGAGAACACTATTTCATCAATCTATTGTGGATTTCCTGTTTGAACACCTAAATATTTTCAAGGAGAGTATTTTGTAGCAAAATGGTACAATGGTGTAACTTGGTAAAGGTACTTGGAACCTCGATACCAGCACGTGCCAAGCAGTATCACCATATGGTAGCTGTTCCATAGGGAGCCCTCAGTTTCATCGCGGTACCATAAGCTATTAACCAGGCAACTACTACCAATTTACACACCATGAAGGCGGTGGGGTCATAGACCATAGAATCTGGGGAGTATTGCAAGGGAAGATTCAAACTACAAGGGTTCCCTTCACAACAAGAGACAAGGAATTCAAATCCAACGGCTGATTTGATTTAAAGAGATTCAAGTGTTATGCTGGGATATTCACAATTAGTCGATACAGTGTCCAATGTTCTCCATTCACGGCTAGTCTACTGGCAACTGAATGGTAACTTCTCTTGTAACCTGCTTAACATCATCCTAGAAAACCCTAACACATCTAATGAGACTTAAGGGTAGATTAACGCAATAACATAGCGAAATAAACAAAATGCATATTCCAACGGTCTTATACGGGTACAACTTACAGGCATTCACTCTCCCACTCTCAACACATCATTCACCTATGGTTGGGCGATATCAACAACTACGGACAACAACTACAGCAAGAGTACAATACCGGAGAACAGGGACAAAAAGCACTACTACTATGGGTACAGCATTCCAAGGCAACTAATCTACTTAGGACCACACATCTTCATTCTCGGCCTTGGCATATTCTTTTACCACCCTGGCTATGGATCTGCCTCTTCTCTTGGCAACGGATGAGTGAGAGGAATCAAGGGTTCTACTTTAGACACTTCCGAAGGTGGAGGTGCTTGTGGCACTGCAACATCAGTTCTCCTTCTTTCTGGCAGTGGATAGGGATTCCCTCCAAGATTGAGGAATCCTACCTTTCAGCAGCCAGCGTCCTCCACTTAGCCCTTGTTACCAGGAAGGTCTCTCCCAACTGATGGACATGCCAATCTTTGGCCTCCTTCAGGGCTTCTAATATGGTAGTCTCCTGACTCTCTACCGCTATCGCACTAGCATGCGCTTCGGCAAGCTGCACCTAGAGCATCCTAGAGAAGATCTCGGCTTCCTCGGCGAGCCAAAGACATTTCTTCAGCTCCAAAGCTTGTCGATCATACTGCTCATCTAGAGCAAGCAGGTACATGGTCAAGTGCACCATGGTTGGACTATCTTCTTGCATATCCCGCCCTTGCAAAGCCTCCATGCGAGCCCTCCATGCCCGTCGATTCTTTTCCAAAGGTGGAAAGAACCTCATGGGGTTATAGGCAATGGGCTCTTCATAGATCTGGCAAAGATACCGCTAGGCTTTGTGGGCCACCACTTGATAGGTGTCGACGAAGTGAAACCCAGTTGCGGTCACACTTCAGGCTTCAGTGAGGTCAGGGAACTCTTCGCTCTTGCCAATATAGACGGTAACCTCACACCACTCGGTGCCATGCTTCTCATACTCATGGCCCTCATACTCGGGATGATCTTTGATGCCGAGCTTCTACAGGGTGGCATGTAGGATTCTAGGAAAACCCTCAATGTTCAGGCAGTAACTACTAACCCATGCTCCTGCCATTCCTGGCGATGGTTGCAAGGAAGGACTGAGCAAAAAGCTTGCTCAAAGGAAAAGCTAGTCAAGCTAAGGTGCACTGAGTGGTAGTACCAATGGCTAAGTCAGGCTCTGCTTATAAAGGTAGAGCAGGCCATGGTCCTAGCGCAGTCCACTAGGGTTCCTGTGTGGGATCACTATGAATGAATCGACCAAATTTTTCATGCGTTCGAGGCGAGCGATGTCCGAGGCCATTACTGACTAGTACGACGGCGGGGAAAGGGTTCGACAAGAGTGTAGAAAAGGGTACAGGGAGACATGGGTCATGACCAGCATGAACCATGGGCAAACGTGAAGCACGAAGCTACAGTTGAGTGGTAACTCTAGAACAGGAACGAGTCAGTCGTGCACAATACGACACGCGTGACACCTATAAATGGCGTATCTACAAGTAATACAACACTACAATGCACAAATAGGATATGCATGAATGCACGTCCTATACGTCCTTCCACTATTGCCAACATATAGGGCAACCATTCTTAGATTTTTGGCACATTGTTCTCTCCTTGTAACTAGTCGATACTATCGGACTATGCTCGGGGTCAGTGTACCTATAGAAAAATTAGTAAGCCTACCTAAGTCAGCAGAGTGTCATCTATCCTGGGTAAATAACCATAGTAATAGGGCTACTTAAATAACTTCACATGCAAACATCCTATTCTTTTGAAAAGAATTTGTTGTCAAATTTTATTTTAGAAAAGGTTTTCGAAGCTTTATTTTCTCATTTATGCTCCGATACCACCTGTGGTAGAACCGCCTAATCTAATGCCTCCCAGAAGTACTTGTCTTCCATTAGACACTAAGTATTCAAGGGAGCACACCAAATTACATGGTTCCATCAGGCACACCCCAAGGGAGAACCAAAAAATCCACATTTTTTTATCAGGGTCATAAATGAGAGAATAAAGCTTACATCATTCTTAACCATTTCTTATATCACTTTTAATACAATATCAGAGTATAATATTTATTGTTTATAATAGCAGAATATGATCATGTTATTAGAGTTATGAACAATTTGATTTAACAGCGGAATATAAACATGTGATCAGAATTATAGCTGAAATAAATATCTATTCATGATATGATGAAACATCGATATATAAACTTATGACAACAGATTATAAAACTTTCATTTATAAAAACATTTAGTGAGAGTTATAAATAAAAACTATGATCACAGCATAAAGGAATCATCTCTGAGCCCACCAAGAGGAATCCACACACAAGGATCAGCTCTAGCATCCACCTGTCACCTGCAACAGGGGGAAATAAAACCCTGAGTACTCAATTGTACTCAACAAGACTTACCCAACATGAGAAAAGAAAAGACTCCAAGGATATGCAAGGCTATCTGGCTTGTGAGTTTATTGCATCTGCGGGAGCATTACTAAAAGTACGTCCTTATATTTGATTTTTATCAGCAGTGCATTAGTTCATTAACTAACCATTCTATGTAAGCACCTATGCTACTTTCAAGCAGGTGGTAAGCAATCAGATTTCCTTTTTCCATCTTTCATCTTCCAGTTCTTACTATGATGCTAGACCGTAGACAAGTCGTGCCGGATCGCCCGGTGATTCGTGAATCAATGCCCCCAGCTAGGTACCCCGAAAACATACGCCCCACTTGTACCCCAGGCACAAGTAGGACCAACCCACTACCCTCCTATCATGGGGTCTAGGTCCCTGTCCAAACTGGGACTTTAAGCCCCTGCCCCTGAGTCCGGGACTCAGTGTGGTGCAAGGACCTCCTACCCAAAAACCACCCTGACAGTCGGTCCAGAAAGAGCCAAAACCCATGACAAAAGAGTAACAAGTCTTCCCTGCGCCCATACCCAAGTATGTGCTCAGGATAATAAATCTGTGACTTGCCTAGAGACTTATGCAACGGCCGGTCCTTAACCGACACAGACAGGGAAAACAGTGTAACCAAGCTATGTCCCATTGGCCGCATGACACAACCTCTTACACCTACCAATACCCAAATCATATCCCTGTCTGGTCACTATTTTTCCTTTCCACCATTTATATTTTCCAAGTGATAATAATAAAGTAATATATTTCCTATCTCTCATGAGTGATAGGCAATCACTCGACTTTTACCGGAGTCCTGTAGCATAGCAATCTACATGATCCTATCATACTAGTAAGACTCATAGGTTATGGATTTATATATACAAGTGGGTTTCATTCAACTCCTAAAAACTTAATGCACAAATATAATTTAAAGTGCAAAAAAGTAGGGGTTATGCACCGGGCTTGCTTGGGTAAGATATATACTAAAAAGTTAGTATCTGCATCTTTAGATCATCCACCATCAACTGAATAGAAAGCCCATTGCATCATCTCCTGGAGAGAATACCATTACACCATCTTCGGATTCCTAATCATCCTTCAATTGATCCGTTGATCTATTATCGTACCTATATGATATGCATTGATGCAAATGCATAGAAGTAAATAATCAATGATAGCCAAAATGCTTAGAAATTCGATCATACCTCACAAGCTAACGAGATAGCTCTAACGCTAGTCTACGTATCCCCATCGTCAAGTAAGGCTTGTTCCCAGAACTGTTTTCATTCTACAAACCCCCAATTGTTTTTGACATTTGATTGATTAAATATATATTTACGCACTTGGGCTCATTTAGTTACCTTAACAACTAATCCCTAAGGGTCCATAAAAAATATAGTGAATACCTAATATTGCTAGGAACCTACTGTAAAAATTTTAGATCCAACACTACTACCAATTTATCACAACAATTATTACAAGTTTATATTTTTACAATATTAAGTATCTCAAATTAATTATATAGCTTCCAAGAATACTATCAAACTATGTGAATAAAATATACTAGCAGATAGATCATGATTTTATGAGACTAACAAAATTGGTTCCACTATTTTTGGACACCTACACAATTTTATTTTAAATTTACAAATTTACCTTGCAAGCTAAATTAGAAAGTGCTCTGGAAATTCAAAAAGGCCGGCGGCAACGAGCTCAACCCAATGGCCTAGCACAGCCTAGACCAGCGGCCAAGGCAACCCAGGCAGGGCTGACGCGCGGCCGCCCAAGCGCGGTGGGCGCGCGTGCTAGCGAGAGCGGCCCAGGCGCGGCCCAACATGGGATGGGGCAGGCTGGTGGCATGATTCGACTAACAGGTGCACGCGTGGCGATAGGCCAGCCCAGCACGCGAGCGTGAGTGACAACAGGCCGGCCCACACGGCCAGACAAGGCGGCGGTACAATCACGAAGATGCCCCTGGCTTTCCTCGAAATTAACTAAGGCCTTTCTTATAAAGTTATGAGTCTAGCACTTATGCAAAATGGACCTAGTAAAGAATCCTATTTGTGCTTCCTCACCTTCCCTTCATTCTCAAAGCAGAGCATGGATAGGGGAGCACCGGCCGGCGGTCAATCCCGGCTGGGAAAACATGGCGGCAGTGGGAAACCCACCAACGAGGTGCACAGGAGCCCACGCGACCTCGGGCTGGACGCAGCAACACCTAAACCGGCCCTGACAGCCTACCCACATGAGCCGTGGTGGTGGCAAGCCGGCCGCGGTGGGTGTGATGGTGGCGTGGCCATGACGGGGTGCCTGGCCATGGTGTGGAGCTTGACGGAGGTGTAGGTTCGGCGCAAGGCGGCTATGAGCAGCGAAATAGCGGTGGGGCACTATGGCAAGGCACGGAGGTGGAGCGACACAGGACACGCAACTCGAGCGTGCTCGGCGGTAGGCGATGGGAGCAGGTCGTGGAGGCGGAGGAGGCACTTGAGAGTGACAGCACCATGGAGCAGCAGGCCTAGCGTGGGCCGAGGGGCTTGCGCTCGCAGCGCTCCCTCGTGAGGATGGCCGATGACGGGTGGGCAGTGGCGACCATGGCCTAGCACTGCAGGGCTACAACACTGGCATGGGACTGTGGGGTTCATGCTCACCCATGAGGGGGTCCTAGCAGTGCCCGCGTGGCTATGGGGCGACGGGGGTGAGACGCTAGAGCCACGGCGACGGCAATGGCACAGGAGGCGTGGCGACACGGCCCTAGGCGAGTGCTGTAGGGCAAGGGCATGGAGAGGCAGCGCCATGGCTCTGGTCTAGCGTGGCCGTGGGGACGGGGCGACGGCGGGCGCGAGACGCTGCAACGGCGGATGCGGCCATGGCGAGTGCTGTAGGGCTGCGGGCATGGCACGCGCTGACGACCGAGGCAGGCAGAGCAGAGAAAAGCGGTGCAAGAGGAAGAGCGAGGACGCGTCGGTGCTAAGCGTGAAGTAGCGGCACGACAACACGGACCCAGGCACGCTCACGCGAGAGAGAGGGGAAAGGAGCCAGCGACGGGCTGCAGGAGCCGAGGCCTCCCTTCGACAGCAGAAATAGAAAAGGAAGGAGAAAAGTGGCATGAGGTTCAGCCAACTTTCATTAATATAGGGACAGCGTGGCTTGCCACAACATGGCCGGTAGGACAACACGACACGACGTGACTGAATTGAATGGTTGATGGATTCAGAGCAGGGGGGCGCACCACCATATTCAAGCGGCCAGAAGGCAAAGGACAACAGCGGCAATAGCAAGGATGCGAGAGATCATGCAGCAGCTGAACACATGGGCGTCGCGTGGCTTAGCTGACTGTCTGCCTACGCTTAGACGATGCGACGCGAATGTGAACAGCGTTACGTCGTCGGCAACTCCAAAAGATCTAAATCCTATTGACTTCCATCAATAAATATCTCACGTGATAGCTCATACTCCGTACCCAGCCATGGAACAAAATATTATGGTGTTATGTAATTATTTTGCATAAAACAAATCGCCATAACAACGCTTTAAAATATACTTTCTGATTTTTACCGTTGACGCGAGAAGCTGGTTTTTATTTTTTAAATTTGACTTTGAGCTGGCAAAAACCCTAGTTAGCAACATTCGTTCTTCAAAACCAAAATTGCATTTTTATCTACTAAACTTACACTTCAAACTTTTATCTAAGTATGAATTACAGGCTATATTTTATTTGGTTTATAAAAATTGTTTTTCACGCTTAATCCAATAGAACAAACCATCCACTACTTATTTGCTAGAATTATTCCCCGACATTCCTAAATATCTTTACGCACTAAGTAATTTAACATGGGCATTTATTTGAGTCCACAAAACTGAGTCACACAGGATTCGCTTATCACTTCAAGTATGTTTTAAATCAAAAATCCGAGAAACTCGCTTCAAAAAATTTTCTTAGGCCTAAATCTCGGTGCTAAACGAGCTCATAACACCAGAGGTGTTACAACCTCGTTCACCGAGGCATGAGATAAAGCTGCTAAGCGTAGCGAGGCACCCTATAACTCATTGTACCCCCTTTATGTTTTGGATCGGGCCCATCCTCGTGATGGCTGAGATCTTCTCCAGGTTGGTTTTGATGACGCGCTTGGAGACGATAAAACCCAGCAGTATACCCCTTGGGACTCCAAAAACACACATCTCGGGGTTGAATTTGATACCGTTTCCTCGAAGTTTCGTGAAGGTCTACTCTAGGTCGGCTATGACCTGGTCAGTCGATTTGGATTTGACCATAATGTCGTCGACGTTGGCCACGACGGTCTACCCGATGAGACCCCTAAAACATTTGAGCATGCAGCATTGGTACGTAGCCCTCACGTTCTTGAGGCCAAATAGCATTGTGACGTAGTAGAACGATCCGAATGGGGTGATGAAAGATGTCGCGAGCTGGTCGGACTCTTTCATCACGATTTGATGGTACCCGGAGTACGCATTAAGGAAGCAAAGTGTTTTGCACCCTGAGGTCAAGTCGACTACTTGGTCTATGCGTGGCAAAGGAAACAGATCCTTTGGACACGCTTTATTGAGACTCATGTAGTCAACACACATTATTCATTTTTCACTCTTTTTTGTATAAGAATGGGATTGGCTAACCACTCAGGGTGGTATACTTCCTTGATGAACCCAACCGCCAAAAGCTTTGCAATCTCCTCGTCGATGGACTTATGTTTTTCCTCGTCAAAGCGACGTAGGCGCTGCTTCATCGGCTTGGAGTTTGGCCTGATCTTCAAGGTGTGCTTGGCGACTTCTCTCGGAATGCCTAGCATGTCTGAGGGTCTCCACGCAAAGATGTCTCTATTGGCGTGAAGGAAGTCAGCGAGCATGCTTTCCTATTTGGAGGAAAGCGTGGTGCCGATGTGCATCACTTTGCCTCGGAGCCACTAGGGTCTATGACGACCTCCTTGGCACCCTCTATAGGCTTGAAAGACCCGGTCGGCCGCTTGGGGTCGGGCGCTTCTTCGATGACCTCCTCCCTAATGGACGTAAGCTCTTTGGAGGCGACAATTGCCGCAGCGTGTTCGCAGCACTCGACCTTGCACTCATAGGCACACTAGAAGGAGATGCCGATGGTGATGACCCCACATGGACCTAGCATCTTCAACTTCAGATAGGTGTAGTTGGGGACAGCCATGAACTTCACGTAGCATGGACATCCTAGGATGGTGTGGTACGTCCCGAACCACCTCGAAGGCAAGGGTCTCTCCGTCCTATAATTTGTTGGATTCCCGAAGGTAACAGGCAAATTGATCTGCCTAAGTGGCACAACCTGCTTTCTAGGCATGATGCCATGGAAAGGCGCCCCGATCGGGTGTCGTGGGCTCCGAAAGCCCCTAGAGCAAGGCTGTCATGGCAGCGATGTTCTAGCTTGCCCAGGTGAAGTGTGGGAGGGCTTCGTCGTCCTCGATGATCCTTTGGTTCATGTCGTGGACCACAGCACACGCACACCCACCATCTCCGTGGCGCTCGAGCTCTATGTGTTCCTGCTCGAGCTGGAGTCATGCTTCTTGTCGCAGAACCGACCAATTTATAAGAGTACAAGTATAATGGCAGCCCGCAAGCGGTCGCACTGTCATACTTGAACCCATATAAACCCGGTAGTCCGTCGAGTACCACGACGGGTCTCGATAAATGATTTACAACAACCAAGATCGTACAGGATTCAACATACATGCCACATATTACATAAAGTTCACAGATACATTTCATCATCAGAGTATGAATAAAAGTTATTACAAACCGAGTTTGATAGATAAAGCAGGAAGCAATTAAGTTCGAAAAATAAAGTTTCCAACATAGTTTGATACAGTGCCAAGTAGGATCACGGTCCACAAAAGCAAAGATAGGGAATTAATAAAGAAGCCTGCCCAAGGTTTACTCCTCATCCACGGTGGGATAGAAGCAACTCTTGCAATAACCGTGATACACAGTGCCATCTGCAACAATGGGAAAATAAACCCTGAGTACGAGAAGGTACTCAGCTAGACTTACCCGTCATGAACCAGAAATAAATGACTCCAAGGATTATGCAAGGCTGTATAAGTGGACGTAACTCGATAACATTTTGCATAAAAGGCAATTGACTCATTGTACAGTTACAATTTTCTTAATCAAGTTAATTATAACTATCCATTTCTAGATTAGCAACTATCATGTACAACTCAGGTACCGATGTTGGACTAGCCAAGTTTCTCACTATCCGGGAGAGACGGCGATTCGAATCGATTTCAACCAGCTGGGAATTTATTCCTAACACAAACCCGGTCTACCAGCCACGATAGCCTTAGGTCACCTTTGGTACAACTCAGGTACACATTTCCGGGTCCTACCGTGCCGCACAATCGAGAACACCAGATGCCAGGGATGCTCAGGCCAAGCCTACCCTTGGGCTCAGTCTGATCGTTCCCCGGAAGGAGCGCACAACAGAACGGGTCCCGGCCTGATTGAATTACTCGGTCTTCGTCGGTCGGAACGAGTTATCCGCCAGCTAAGTGAGAGGCATGTGTTCAATCTTGTTAGAAGCGCCAACAATGGTACGGTCCTTAATCGACACAGACGGGGATAAATCCACACCCAAGACCTCCATGTCTTGTTGCTTCTCTATCGACATCCCGCCCGGTCTCGATTTTCTTTTACCCCATGGTTCTGTTCCACGATAGCAAATATAGCCAACCATGCTCCGGTATCCACCTATATCTCGCAGGTGATAGGGACATCACCCGACTTCTACCGGTCTAAGCATGGCTAAGCATTTATTCGATCCTGGACCTATACCGGTTAAAGGTGTAATATCTGGACAAGGAATTCATATGCATCAAGTGGTTCCATTCAACTCTTATAACCTAATGCATCAATCATAAGTACTTAAGTAAACATTTGTAAATTACTGGGAGACTTAGAATGCTCCGGGGCTTGCCTCGCAGAAAGGAAGTAGGGCGATGGTCAGGACACTCCGGAAGCTCTTCAGGATTCTGCTCCACGCCTTCGGGAGCTGCAGGCTTGCGGATTCTCCTGCTGGTCCCCTTCCTCTGCTTCTTCGAATTCCAGCAACGTTATCTCTTCCTCCGATCCTAGATGCATGAATATGGCATAAGTATTACGAATGCATATATGTTAACAAGTGCATCATGTTTATTGAGTAGGTGCATATCTCTTCTCGATTATTTAATTATCTACTTCCACAATGCATCGATTATACCACAAAACAGCAGCTACTTGTTTCACTCATAACAGGAGTTCTACTAATCCAAATACAGTGATCCTAGACTTTCTGGAAAGCTTATCAATTTCTCTACAACTTGGTTATTAGCCATTTTTACAGTACAAATCATTTTCAATATACAACTCATCAAACTCCAGAATCTGTCCGGAAACTATTCAATATGCAATACAAAGTAACAATACTTCTACTTCATGTAATCACTCAAAATTTGACAACATAAAGCCTACCAACAGTTTAAGCATACCAAATACTTTTAAGATAATATAATGGTGAAGCCCAAACTATTTATTTAAATGCCTTTATTATTTTACTGAGATATTTAGGTTAAATAATAAACATATACCAGATGTACTTCATAAATTCTCAAAAATTTCCAGTGCCTTACTAATCCTATCAAAGGACTACTGTAAAAGTTTCATACCATTTTGCCAAGTAGAACATCCTATACAAAAATGACAAGGCAGCAAGGCTTAAAATAGCATAAATAGAAAACCCTATTGAAAAGTGTCAAGCAACAGATTTCCTATTTTTCTTAGCATCCTTATGGTACTAGGATAACCTCCAATAAATTTCATGAGTATTGGATTCCTAAATAATTTATAAAAATTTACACAAGGATCTCCTAATTATAAAAGAAAAATCTATAACTACAAATCTACACATGCACTCATCTTCAAATTTTTACCAGAGCTTATATATGCTAAGACTAGCTTACCACAAAAATTTCATAATTTTTGGAGCACAGCAACTCTAGATATAAAATAAACAAATTTGAATGCATTCAAAAGCACATTTCAAATCTCTATTTAAATCTCCAAAAATTTCTACTGTAAATGTCAAGAACATATTTTTCCTAAATACTACACTTCCTAAGGAACACTACACAATTTATTGCACAATTTTTGAAGCTACCAAACTGGAGATCTAAAATTCACAAAATATATGAAATCTGCATTCAAAATGAACTAGCTTTAGTACATGGAGTCGCTGACAAGCAGGACCCACTGGTCAGTAGACCCCACCGGTCAGCGAGACAAAATAGAGCACGACGGCGCCGCTCTACGGACGCGGCCAGAGCTCACCGACGGCGAACTTGCCGGCGGTAACATGTTCACGGCGTGACCTACTTGACCTAGCGCATCTATTGAACCACTTGGCTGGCCCTATCGTCGACACCAGTGATGACGGCGGCGGCCATGGCGGAGCGGAGGTGCGGGCCGACGACGAGACGCCGGTGGAAGCTATGGCGGCTCAATCAAACGCTACGCCGAGCATCACCGAGCTACGGCGGACCTAGCTAGCGCCCAATCGTGGCTTGGGATGGTCGGTGGCGACGTGGCCATGGTGACGGGGCTAGCGGCGGAGCTCCGGCAAGGCTTTGCACGGCGCGGTGGCTTACCAAGTGCTATCAGCGGGCACGGGAGGAGGCAGTGGGTTGCTGGGGAGCTGGTGGTGCTGCTGCGGTGACGATTGGGCGGCTCGGCTCGAGCTTGCGCACGGCTATGGCGACGGTGGAGGCGAGGAGATGCTCGGCTATTGCTGCGGGCGCTGCCGGTGACAAAGGAGAGCCGAGAAATGCGAAATGAGGGCGCGGACAGGAGCGGGCGGGTGCCGGCGTGATAATGCCGCGCTCAGGCGCGTCGTGGCATGTGCGGTCAGGGCAACGGCGACGCGCGGCCATCGCGACCTCCACGTGGCGCGTGGTTCCTGCCGGTGTCGGCCACTGAAGATTTCGATTCAGTCGGTTCAGTTAAGCAAGGCCGAGCCTGACGACGAGTTTTGCAATCGAGTTAACTGAGAATCCATGGCTCCGTTGTGCAAACATCCTAAACCGAATTGGTAGACCTATGTACCAGCTTCAACTATTGTTCAATAATCGTGTTCTAATTCCCAACCAACATCGAGTAAAATCAATCCAAAGTCGGGCTGACAGCACTGTCAGTGATCAAGACTTAGAAAAATTTTGTTAAGTGTTGAAATCTTGATTCTTCTAACTTTTTGTGGGACCAATTCAAGCATGTTAGAAGCTAAATCAGTCAATGACCCTAAAAATAAAAGTTGTTCCTTATGTCAAATACTACAACTTTGCTTTAGTGATCTCCTCCATGCAAGGTCTCTAACACCTAGTTCAAACTTGGTCAAACATGTCACATTTACATGATGATACACATCAAAGCATGGCTTAATGACCTTTTTACCCCTAACCATGAATATCAAAGTTGTTCATAAAGATACTCTAAACATGTTTAAGCAATTTGCAAGGTCATTCAATCATTTCATGTAGTAGTCACTCATAGGGCTAGTTAGTGTAATCACATGAAGATTAAGTGTTGGTTCATGAAATGTGACCATGAACAAGGTCCTATTTGCTAACCTAGGTGTTGCTACATGTTTGTGTGACTCACATCCACCAAGTACATGTGTCCACTCATGATCATATGCATAGATACATGGAGACAGTGAAATAACGAGAAAAGTTGCATATGTTTAAGAAACATGCGATAACAAGCAAACGTTGCAAATGTTTCACTCCAATGTTTCAATGGTAAATGCTTGTTTATGAATGCTTGATGATCATGCTCATGTTATGCAAGTCAAGTTATGCAAGGCTAACACCCGAGGTGTTACAGCCCCTCCCCCTTATAAAAATCTCGTCCCGAGATTTGCAAGACCTACCATTCTTGGAAAAAGGTGGGATAAACTTCTCGTAGATAATCTTCTCTTTCCCACGTAGCATCTTGTTCACTGTGATTGTTCCATACCACCTTATAGAACTTAATAATCTTACTCCTTGTCACTCTCTCCATCTCCTCTAATACTCGAATTGGCTTTTCTTCATAGGTCAAATCCGATTGAAGCTGCACGTTGGTGGATGCAATAGCTTCTTCAGGTACTCGAAGACATTTCTTCAACTGAGAAACATGGAACACATCAAATATTGCACTCATCTCTGGTGGAAGTTGTAACTTATACGCAACATTTCCTTTTTGTTCCAAAATTTTGTATGGCCCTACATATCTTGGTGAAAGCTTCTTTTTCATCCCAAATCTCTTCACACCTTTCATGGGTGATACTCTCAAGTATACATAGTCACCCACTTCAAAAGTCAGTGGTCTTCTTCTTCTATCGGCATAACTCTTTTGTCTTGATTGAGCTGCCTTCATATGTTGTTGGATGATACGTACTTGCTCTTCGGCTTCATTGACAAAGTCAATACCAAAGTATCTCCTTTCACCGGGCTCAATCCAATTCAATGGAGTTCTACATTTTCTGCCATACAAGGCTTCAAATGGAGCCATCTTGATACTCGCTTGATAACTGTTGTTATAGGAGAACTCAGCTAAAGGTAACCATTTCTCCCATGAACCTTTTGAAGATATAACACAAGCTCTAAGTAAATCTTCTAGGATTTGGTTCACTCGCTCTGTCTATCCTGAAGTTTGCGGATGATAAGCTGAACTTCTGATTAGCTTGGTTCCCAAAGCCTGGTGTAAGTGCTCCCAGAAATGAGCTATGAACTGTGGTCCTCAATCTGAGATTATAGTCCTGGGTACTCCATGTAGTCTCACGATCTGGGAAACATATATCTCAACGTATTTTCCAACTATATACCGTGTGTTCACGGATATAAAGTGTGCTGACTTGGTGAGACGATCAACAATAACCCATATTGAATCGTGACCTTGTGGCGTCATTGGAAGGCCTGTGATAAAGTCCATGCTAATTTCCTCCCATTTCCATCCAGGAATAGGCAATGGCTGAAGTAATCCAGTAGTTTTCATATGGACAGCTTTTACTCTACTGCAGTTATCACACCTAGCAACATAGGCTGCGATCTCTTTCTTCATCTTAGTCCACCAAAAATGGGTTTTTAAATCTTGATACATCTTACTACTACCCGGATGGATGGACAATTTGGACGAGTGAGCTTCATCTAAAATTTGATTCCTTAGCTCACGGTCTTTTGGTACCACAAGTCGGTCCTCAAACCATAATACACCTCTTTCGTCTAATCTAAAATGTTTGGTTTCTTGCTCTTGCATTTTTCTCTTGATGTGACTTATTCCTACATCTGTCTGCTGTAGCTCTATGATTTTGCTCTCAAGTGAACAACTGATCGTGATATTGTGTAGTACAGCAGGATGTAACAAGTTGAATCCATCTTCCAACAATGCTTCCACAGTGTTGCAATGGGATTTTCGACTAAGTGCATCGGCTACTACATTAGCTTTACCCGGATGGTAATGCACTTCTAAATTGTAGTCCTTAATCAATTCCAACCATCTTCAGTTGTCTCATGTTCAGTTCTGGCTGGGTAAAGATATACTTGAGACTTTTGTGGTCAGTATAGATAATGACATACATTGCCCAACAAGTAATGTCTCCATATCTTTAATGCATGAACAACGGCTGCAAGTTCCAAATCATGTGTAGGGTAGTTGACTTCATGTTTCCTCAATTGCTGAGAAGCATATGCAATTATTCTTCCTTCTTGCATAAGCACACATCCCAAACCTATTCCTGATGCATCACAAAATACATCAAAAGGCTTTTCAATGTCTAGTTGTGCTAGCACAGGTGCTGTAGTCAACAAAGTTCTGAGGGTGTGAAAAGCTGCTTCACATTCTAGTGTCCATTTATACTTCTCATCTTTCTAAAGTAGTCTGGTCATAGGCTTCGCTATCTTTGAGAAATCTGGAATGAAACGACGATAATATCCTGCTAACCCTAGAAAACTCCGAACTTCATGAACCGAAGTTGGGGCTTTCCAATCCATGACCTCTTATACTTTTGATGGGTCTATAGAGATTCCATCTCTTGATAAAATGTGACCTAAGAAAGGTACTTTGCTCAACCAAAATTCACATTTGCTAAACTTTGCATAAAGTTTATGCTCCCTCAGTCTGGATAAACAATCCTTAGATGTTCTTCATGATCCGTCTCATTTTCTGAATAAATCAATATATCATCGATAAACACAACCATGAACTTGTCGAGTTCGGGCATGAATACCGAGTTCATCAGGTACATGAAGTAGGCTGGAGCATTTGTTAGTCCGAAAGACATAACCAAATACTCGTATAAGCCGTACCTAGTAGAGAAAGCAGTTTTAGGTATATCCTCCGGTCTGATCTTTATCTGATGGTAACCTGATCTCAAGTCAATTTTGGAGAATACCTTTGCCTTCGCTAGCTGATCGAACAAGATGTCGATGCGGGGCAATGGATATTTGTTCTTGATGGTCACAGCATTGAGTGGTCTGTAATCTACACACATTCTCAGTGACTTGTCCTTCTTTTTCACAAACAAGGCTGGACATCCCCACGGAGATGAGCTAGGTTGAATAAGACCCTTGTCCAATAGATCTTGCAATTGAACCTTAAGTTCCGCTAACTCGTTGGGTGGCATTCTATAGGGCCTTCTGGATATGGGTGCCGTACCTGGCACTAATTCGATCTTAAATTCCACCTCCCTATCAGGTGGTAAGCCTGGTAATTCCTCTAGAAATACATCTAGAAACTCACAAACCACTGGGATATCACATATGGTGGTGGTATGGATAGCACAAGCTAAATGTTGGAGTTCAAAATTGCGGGAGAGTGGTACTAGAAAAGCATTCCCTCCCATGGGTTCCCTCAACATAATAGTGCGGGTGCTAGTGTCAACAAGAACACCATGATCCTTCATCCAATTCATGCCTAAGATTACACTTATCGATAACTCGGGCAATATTATCAAATCCGTTGTGTACTCCCTCCCTTGTATAGAGATGAGCACATTTTTGACTATCTTTTTGGTAGTAACAGTACCCCCTGCTGAACTTATGTTATAACCCCCTTTGCTTACTTCAATTATTTCTTGATCATGTCTAGATGCAAATGCTTGACTCATAAATGAATGAGAAGCTCCCGAATCAAATAAAACAACAGCGGGATGCTTGTTGACGAGAAACATACCAGCCGTGACAACTTCGCCAGCGGGCACTTCTTCCACAGCGGTATAATGCATGTGTCCCTGACGTGCCCTGGCATTCGCCTATCTTTGATTATTCTGATTCTGGTTGCCATTCTTCTTGGGGTGGGGGCATTCCTTGGACCAATGACCCAGTTGGTTGCAGTTGAAACATGGTTGATTACTTCTGAATCTGGTGGAGCTGTCCTGACTGCCATTTCCTTTTGGTAAGGCAATAGTGAACGCCTTACGGAATGGTTTCTGTGGCCTATTATTCTGAGCTTTAGGTGGTGGAGGCCTAAACTTGGGTGCAGGTGGACGGAATTGTGGCCTTGCTGTGATAGGCGCTTTCGACTAGGAAGATCCAGAGGCACCGGCCTCATATGCCCTCTTGCGACCCTTAGCAAATGCATGCATGTTGTTGTAGTTTTCTTGGGTCAAGGCATCACTAATAAACTCATTGTACGTGGCACACCTAGAATTTTCCATAGTCTTCATCAGTTTAGTACCCAGACCCCGTTTGAAGCTCTCTATCTTTTTCTCCTCGGTATCCACAAAACCTAGAGCATATCTGGACAAGTTGTTGAATGCATGCATATATTCTGTGAGTGACTTTGTTCCTTGAGTGAGCCTCATAAATTTGGCGGCTTTCATGCGCATTAGGCCCGGGGGAATATGATGTCCCCTAAAAGCCAGCTTGAACTGTTCCCAGGTAACTCGTGCATTAGCAGGCAAAGACGATAGGAAATGTGTCCACCAGATCCCTGCTGGTCCTTGCAATTGATGAGAAGCATACTCAGCTTTCAGATGCTCTGTGACCCTCAACAGATGAAATTTCTGCTCAATGGTATTTAGCCACTCGTCAGCCTATAGTGGTTCCTCAGCCACCTTGAAGATTGGAGGCTTCGTGTCCAGAAACTCCTTGAATGTACTGTGCTGATTTGGCTCGGCCCCTGGTTGATGTGGGTGGCCACGAGCAGTGTTTTGCGCGATGAGGCGCAAGGCTTCCTCCATTGTCCTTTGGCTCTCTAGGAACTGGGTAAAGAACTCCTGAGCAGACGGCGGCGGTGGGGGTGGCAAGTCATCATGGTTGCCATCCTGGCTGCCACCAGCTCCAGCACGGGTGCGCGTCATCTGCGAAGTTGCAACAATAAGCGATTATTGGTTGAGGCCAAGAGATTGCAGATGAATTATGTACTCATGCCAAACTGAAATTACTGGAGAAATTTCTCAAAATCACAATAAAAACAGAGGCATAACAATTCATTCTCGCAACATGACATCCCCAATTTGACCACTTATCGCGCTCACAACGCATGCAAATTTAAATCGTGATTACCGACAAAGGACTGGAATTGCATTGATGTTCAATCAAACGTGCGATAGTCGTGCGATTAACAACATTACATGATAGTCGGATTACTAATGCCAAATTTGAACTATAGGTCCATTACATGAATAAAGGTGATACATTAGTCCTTCCACTAAGTACTAAGCGATCTAATGCTCATCATGATCACTATCGAGGTCAGACGTAGGATCATCTCCTTCCTCAAGCTCCACTTCTTCTTCAGGCTCCACTTCTTCTTCTTCATCGTCCTCTTCTAGATCCATCTCTGCGGCTCCAGGCGGGACATAAGTGTGGAGCTGATTATTCAGCAGATGAACCTCTTCATGTAGGTTATTGTTGTATTCTTCCGCATTGGCCAGCTACTGCCCTAGCTCAAACTGTTGAGCTCTTAGAACATCTTCCCTGGACCATGCTGCATTCCTCTGGTGAGTTAACCGAGCCATCTCTACATTGAGCCTCTCAATCTCGGTGTCGTGCTCCCTCTGAAGCTGACGTCGGTCCTCGCGGGCATGACCAAGAGCACCAGACACACGTCCGAGGCTACCTTCTACTCCATCTAACACTCTCATTACTGCGAACATGGCGCTCATGGCAAGGTTATCACTGTTCTGCCCTTCTGCTGCACCAATCTCCAAGGGTCTTCCTCTTGCCTGCTACCATGAGTCAGTGGAGGGGTTGCCCCTCGGAAAGACTCCAACCAAAGCGGTTGCCAGCTCCTGAGGAAAACGATCCATGATATCCCTCAGGATCCCAAAGGCTGCCCTACCAGCTGCTTCTTCAGCAGTCCTGCCAGTTGACTCATAACACCAACCTGTCCACTCAGAACCATCACCTCGAGGACGAACAACGGCCTCCACAGTAACCAAGAGACCTTCTCCCAACTGTTCATTTGCCCAGAAGTAGCGGGGTTCCATTCCGTCAGGGTAGCCTACATAGCTGAGCACTCTCCACAAGAGTGTAGGCATCCCAAACTCTCCAAGAAACGTATGACGTTGACGGGTACGTGGAGCAAGCTGACGGCTAGGAGCTCTACCTCTGGTGGACTTGCGAGCGGTCTACTTTGTGCGTGCCATCTGCACCATTAACATGTACCACTTGGTGAGACAATGCCATAATGGATAAGAGTTACATAACCGAGTAAGAATTTTATAAGGGGAGGAACAATTTAATTATGTGAATGGTAATTATCATGATGCATGCTCGTTCCGTACGTCCTCACAAACTTAGGAAAAATTTGTTTCTAACGGTAGATACGGTGGCATACATTCGTTCTCTCATAAATAGCGTAACTAGTCGAGCTACACGTTTCGTTGTCAGTGTACCTGCATAAAATTCCATTTCAGCCCTAAACCCATAATGAAATATGCAGAATATAATTGTAAATACTTCCATATATGTATACCCATACATATACTTCCGTATCAAGCTACCCGACAATAATTTAAACCCACAATTAAATGCGTACCATATACACATGCAAGCATGCATACATAGCCATATCAAAGCTAACTCTCCCCGACCGCACGCTCACATCTTGCGGTCATACACTCATCATCTTACCTTGGCGTAGAGACATTTGATCCATACATTACCACTCAAGTGAATGGTATCCATACAATAGCACGCCGTATGGACGACGAAGTAAAAACCCCCATGTTAGTACTTAAATAGCCACCTAATAGTCCTTAATTTGGGCATAAGGAAAGTGATCATTGGCACACTTTAGATTTCAAATACCTATTATATAACTATTAGTTGCTAGAGAAGGGTTTTTGGAAAACAAAAACTTTTGTTTTAAATACACTTGTGACAATTAACGTTGAATCTTGCTCTGATACCAGCTGTCGTAGAACCGACCAATTTATAAGAGTACAAGTATAATGGCAGCCCGCAAGCGGTCGCACTATCATACTTGAACCCATATAAACCCGGTAGTCCGTCGAGTACCACGACGGGTCTCGATAAACGATTTACAACAACCAAGATCGTACAGGATTCAACATACATGCCACATATTACATAAAGTTTGCAGATACATTTCATCATCAGAGTACGAATAAAAGTTATTACAAACCGAGTTTGATAGATAAAGCGGAAGCAATTAAGTTCAAAAATAAAGTTTCCAACATAGTTTGATACAGTGCCAAGTAGGATCACGGTACACAAAAGCAAAGATAGGGATTAATAAAGAAGCCTGCCCAAGGCTTACTCCTCATCCACGGCGGGATAGAAGCAACTCTTGCAATAACCGTGATACACAGTGCCATCTGCAACAATGGGAAAATAAACCCTGAGTACGAGAAGGTACTCAGCTAGACTTACCCGTCATGAACCAGAAATAAATGACTCCAAGGATTATGCAAGGCTGTATAAGTGGACGTAACTCGATAACATTTTGCATAAAAGCAATTGACTCATTGTACAGTTACAATTTCTTTATCAAGTTAATTATAACTATCCATTTCTAGATTAGCAACTATCATGTGCCAAACATGTGGTATATCAATTGAGAAGCATACAATAGTAACCATAGCAGGTATTGTAATTCCATATTCATCCGAACCATCATGTTTCATAACACAGTTACTATGATGTTGGGACTAGCCAAGTTTCTCACTATCCGGGAGAGACGGCGATTCAAATCGATTTCAACCAGCTGGGAATTTATTCCTAACACAAACCCAGGTCTACCAGCCACGATAGCCTTAGGTCACCTTTGGTACAACTCAGGTACACATTTCATGGGTCCGTACCACGCTGCACAATCTAGAACACCAGATGCCAGGATGCTTAGGCCAAGCCTGCCCTTGGGCTCAGTCTGATCGTTCCCCGGAAGGAGCGCACAACAGAACAGGTCCCGGCCTGAATTGAATTACTCGGCTTCGCGGTCGGAACGAGTTATCCGGCCAGCTAAGTGAGAGGCATGCGTTCAATCTTGTCAGAGGCGCCAACAACGGTACGGTCCTTAATCGACACAGACAGGGATAAATCCACACCCAAGACCTCCATGTCTTGTTGCTTCTCTATCGACATCCCGCCCGGTCTCGATTTTCTTTTACCCCATGGTTCTGTTCCACGATAGCAAATATAGTCAACCGTGCTCCGGTATCCACCTATATCTCGTAGGTGACAGGGCATCACCCGACTTCTACTAGTCTAAGCATGGCTAAGCATTTATTCGATCCTGGACCTATACCGGTTAAAGGTGTAATATCTGGACAAGGAATTCATATGCATCAAGTGGTTCCATTCAACTCTTATAACCTAATGCATCAATCATAAGTACTTAAGTAAACATTTGTAAATTACTGGGAGACTTAGAATGCTTTGGGGCTTGCCTCGCAGAAAGGAAGTAGGGCGGTGGTCAGGACACTCCGGAAGCTCTTCAGGATTCTGCTCCACGCCTTCGGGAGCTGCGGCTTGCGGATTCTCCTGCTGGTCCCCTTCCTCTGCTTCTTCGAATTCCAGCAACGTTATCTCTTCCTTCGATCCTAGATGCATGAATATGGCATAAGTATTACGAATGCATATATGTTAACAAGTGCATCATGTTTATTGAGTAGGTGCATATCTCTTCTCGATTATTTAATTATCTACTTCCACAATGCATCGATTATACCACAAAACATCAGCTACTTGTTTCACTCATAACAGGAGTTCTACTAATCCAAATACAGTGATCCTAGACTTTCTGGAAAGCTTATCAATTTCTCTACAACTTGGTTATTAGCCATTTTTACAGTACAAATCATTTTCAACATACAACTCATCAAACTCCAGAATCTGTCCGGAAACTATTCAATATGCAATACAAAGTAACAATACTTCTACTTCATGTAATCACTCAAAATTTGACAACATAAAGCCTACCAACAGTTTAAGCATACCAAATACTTTTAAGATAATATAATGGTGAAGCCCAAACTATTTATTTAAATGCCTTTATTATTTTACTGAGATATTTAGGTTAAATAATAAACATATACCAGATGTACTTCATAAATTCTCAAAAATTTCCAGTGCCTTACTAATGCTATCAAAGGACTACTGTAAAAGTTTCATACCATTTTGCCAAGTAGAACATCCTATACAAAAATGACAAGGCAGCAAGGCTTGAAATAGCATAAATAGAAAACCCTATTGAAAAGTGTCAAGCAATAGATTTCCTATTTTTCTTAGCATCCTTATGGTACTAGGATAACCTCCAATAAATTTCATGAGTATTGGATTCCTAAATAATTTATAAAAATTTACACAAGGATCTCCTAATTATAAAAGAAAAATCTATAACTACAAATCTACACATGCACTCATCTTCAAATTTTTACCAGAGCTTATATATGCTAAGACTAGCTTACCACAAAAATTTCATAATTTTTGGAGCACAGCAACTCTAGATATAAAATAAACAAATTTGAATGCATTCAAAAGCACATTTCAAATCTCTATTTAAATCTCCAAAAATTTCTACTGTAAATGTCAAGAACATATTTTTCCTAAATACTACACTTCCTAAGGAACACTACACAATTTATTGCACAATTTTTGAAGCTACCAAACTGGAGATCTAAAATTCACAAAATATATGAAATCTGCATTCAAAATGAACTAGCTTTAGTACATGGAGTCGCTGACAAGCAGGACCCACTGGTCAGTTGACCCCACCGGTGAGCGAGACAAAATAGAGCACGACGGCGCCGCTCTACGGACGCGGCCAGAGCTCGCCGACGGCGAACTTGCCGGCGGTAACATGTTCACGGCGTGACCTACTTGACCTAGCGCATCTATTGAACCACTTGGCTGGCCCTATCTTCGACGCCAGTGACGACGGCGGCGGCCATGACGGAGCGGAGGTGCGGGCCGACGGCGAGATGCCGGTGGAAGCTATGGCGGCTCAATCAAACACTACGCCGAGCATCACCGAGCTACGGCGGACCTAGCTAGCGCCCAATCGTGGCTTGGGATGGTCGGTGGCGACGTGGCCATGGTGACGGGGCTAGCGGCGGAGCTCCGGTGAGGCTTTGCACGGCGCGGTGGCTTACCAAGTGCTATCAGCGGGCGCGGGAGGAGGCAGTGGGTTGCTGGGGAGCTGGTGGTGCTGCTGCGGTGACGATTGGGTGGCTCGGCGCGAGCTTGCGCACGGCTATGGCAACGGCGGAGGCGAGGAGATGCTCGGCTATTGCTGCGGGCGCTGCCGGTGACGAAGGAGAGCCGAGAAATGCGAAATGAGGGCGCGGACAGGAGCGGGCGGGTGCCGGCGTGATAATGTCGCGCTCAGGTGCGTCGTGGCCTACGCGGTCAGGGCAATGGCGACGCGCGGCCATCGCGACCTCCACGCGGTGCGTGGTTCCTGCCGGTGTCAGCCACTGAAGATTTCAATTCAGTCGGTTCAGTTAAGCAAGGCCGAGCCTGACGACGAGTTTTGCAATCGAGTTAACTGAGAATCCGTGGCTCCATTGTGCAAACATCCTAAACCGAATTGGTAGACCTATGTACCAGCTTCAACTATTGTTCAATAATCGTGTTCTAATTCCCAACCAACATCGAGTAAAATCAATCCAAAGTTGGGCTGACAGCACTGTCAGTGATCAAGACTTAGAAAAATTTTATTAAGTGTTGAAATCTTGATTCTTCTGACTTTTGTGGGACCAATTTAGGCATGTTAGAAGCTAAATCAGTCAATGACCTAAAAATAAAAGTTGTTCCTTATGTCAAATACTACAACTTTGCTTTAGTGATCTCCTCCATGCAAGGTCTCTAACACCTAGTTCAAACTTGGTCAAACATGTCACATTTACATGATGATACACATCAAAGCATGGCTTAATGACCTTTTTACCCCTAACCATGAATATCAAAGTTGTTCATAAAGATACTCTAAACATGTTTAAGCAATTTGCAAGGTCATTCAATCATTTCATGTAGTAGTCACTCATAGGGCTAGTTAGTGTAATCACATGAAGATTCAGTGTTGGTTCATGAAATGTGACCATGACAAAGTCCTATTTGCTAACCTAGGTGTTGCTACATGTTTGTGTGACTCACATCCACCAAGTACATGTGTCCACTCTTGATCATATGCATAGATACATGGAGATATGAAATAACGAGAAAAGTTGCATATGTTTAAGAAACATGCGATAACAAGCAAACGTTGCAATGTTTCACTCCAATGTTTCAATGGTAAATGCTTGTTTATGAATGCTTGATGATCATGCTCATGTTATGCAAGTCAAGTTATGCAAGGCTAACACCCGAGGTGTTACACTTCTTCGAGCTCTTGGTGCCATGCCCTCAGCTGCTCTACCCGTAGGCGAGATAGGTCCCCTGCATCCCCCTCGACCTTGTCATCGAGGTCATCTGTTGGGGTAGCCCCTCCCTCGTGGATGCTTTCGATGTATCCCTTGGGGGTACCTGCCATGAAACATTCTTGTGAAGGGTGATGGCTCCCCCTGCTGGAGTTAGAGTCAAAGGGTGACTCCGATTCTCCCATGAGAAGGTCATGGAAAGATTCCATGATGTATTCGGTCATCCCCATGAACTCGTCGTTCGTAGGGGATGGGGGCGTACGCTGCGCCATAAGGTGGCCAACGGTCTCTGTGGTGTTGTGTAGATCGAACAGGAGCACTGCTGGGGTGCTCCGGATGAGGTATTCCATGGAGAGTGGCTCTCTTTCGGCAAGCTATGTCATGACGTTGGCGAACGAGAAGGTGAAGAGACGTAGGTCCTCCTAGGATGGTCGGGGTCCTAGGAAGGCGCCGAGCTAGCACTCTAGCCTCCGGTAATCGAAACCGAGGAGCTGGTCGCTCCCAAGGGCATTGGCCTCCAGTGCATGCAGCTATAGCTCCTTAAGCATCTCGACGATCGCATCGAGGCCGGTGGAGTGGAGAGGCTGGACGACGGTAGGAACCTACGCCAACTCTCCCTCCATCGTAACGATAAAGTTTAGGTTCCTAAAGTGTACGTGCACGTCCGAGACCTAGCTGACGCTGTGACTAGCCATCCGAGACCTGATGTGGATGTCGAGATGCGCAAAAAGCCCCTACCGAGCATGCCAATTGTCGGTGTTTTTGGACCACCAATGAGTAAATTTGTATTTGCGTGTCTGGCTCGAATGGTGTGCTCAGAGGACACAAGGGTTTATACTAGTTCGGACGAAACATCCCTACATCTAGCTCACTGTTGCTCATGTTACCGGCACTTGATTTGTAGTAGGGGTTACAAACAAGCTAGAGAGGGAGAGGATCCTAAGTCTCTGGTGGAAGGAGTGAACGGGTGCTGAGAGCTCGTTTACCACTCAGCCGTGTGCTTGTGTCATGCTCTTGTGTCTAGATCTCCCCTTTCATAGGGCGCCCTACTTCCCCTTTTATAGGCGAAGGGAAAGCATGGGTTATAGAGGAGGAAAAGGAGAAGAACGAGATAGAGAAGAAGGCTTCTAAGGTTGCTAGGTCCTTCTCCTTCATGCAGGTCCCGTGCGATACTGTAGATGTTAATACGAACGGCTCCATGTCATGGCCCTATTCATCACTGGCGCGATGCGCAGGCGTCATTTGTCGGTCATGGTGTTCCACTCCGTCCTGGCGGACGTCGTGGTGAACTGACACGCCTGTCAGCGTCCGTATAAGGATTAGGCAGAACAGCACCAGCACTCCTGACACTATTCTTGATGTGAATCCCTAGGTATGGCTCATCATGGCTTTGGGTTACATCAAGGCATGCCAGCCTCTTCCCTGGTGTTAGAGTTTTGACCCAGGCCCATACGCTTGGACCTAGAGTGGTTGGCGGCAGTATGGGTCCCCATCGGACGAGACAAAACCCACGTCCTTGAGGTCGGATGAGACAGAGCCTGTGACCTTGGGCGAGATGGAAACCACGTCCTTAGGATAGGGCGAGATGGAGTCCGTACCTAAGGGGTCGGGCAAGACGGAGCTCACGGCCTCGATGTCGAGCAAGACGGAGCCCGTGGCCTCAAGGTCGGGCAAGATAGAGCCTGTGGCCTTGGGCAAGACGGAACCCGCGTCCTTGGGGTCAGGCGAGACGGAGCCCGCACCCAAGGGATCGGGTGAGACGGAGCCCGTGGCCTTGAGGTCAGGCGAGATAGAGCCCGCGGCCTTGGGGCCGGGTGAGACCTTTTAATACGTCTCGAGCTATCCGGGGAAGTCAGCATGTGCGCTAACTTCCTTGCTTTGGGTATCCCTAATATTGATACATGACAATATGTTGGAAGTTAGGGTGAATTAGGGAAGCGACCAACAACCTATAATACATGAATTTGACATGAGTGGTGGTAGAGAAAGAAAATTGGTGGATGATGTAGAACTTACATTTGCATTTTCTAAAAGGATGGATAATAAGAAATTGTTCTTGTTTGTTGATATTGTGGACAAACCCACAGATGTGATTTCCAACTTAACTATTACAGAGGCAACAATGAGCAATGTGGGGCATGATAATGCCACGAGACAAGGGGATTGCAACAATGAGGCAGTTGTTTCTCCTCTAATTGATTGGGACAGTCTAGAGATAATTCCTCTTGTAGAAGATCAGATTGGGGTTGCGCTCCCTGTGATGGATGAGGAAGCAATGTATGAGTTTGTTGGCCTTAGAGCAGAGGATGAGAGAGCTAAGAAAGATAGGATGGCTGCTGAAAAGGAGAATGAAAGTAATGTTGATGATCTTAATCTTCATGATGGAGAGTTGTTGGTGGATGATGGTATACCTGGTGAGGATTCTGTGTTCTATGACAGAGAAAACCCTCCAATGAAAGTTGGAATCAAATATCCTAGTATGGATGAATTCCGAGCTGTAGTAAGGCAACATGGTATAATGGGACAGTTTGAACTTGGAACACAGAAATCTTGCAAAGATTTGTTCATAGGGTACTGCAAAGCTAAGGGTTGTCCATGGTCTATTGTAGCAAGGCTAATGCGAGATAAGCAGCAAGTCAGGGTACTAACACTTTTTCAGAGACAACATGCTAACTTAATATATTATTTACTTTTATTTGTCCTGCATGTCTATTTTAAATTTTCAAGGTTGCTAACATGTTTGTTTTAATTTTTCAGATTACATTGAATAAAGAAAAGCATTTTTGTCCTTCTACTGGGAGAGTGAGGACCAAGATGGCAACATACCATTGGGTGGCAGAGAAAGCAATTCCTCTTCTAAAGAAGGATCCAAACATGGGTGCCAAGAAAATACAAGAAGAGTTAGAAGAGAAGTATCAAGTGACAATAGGCTATTCAACCGTGCACCTCAGTAAGGACAAGGCAGAACAACAATTTTTTGGTACATGGGAAGAAAATTTTGGATATTTGTTCAACTTCATGGTAGAGATTGAGCTCAGAATGCCAGGAAGTGTTGTAGAGATAGATGTTGTGCATAAAGAGGAAATTGTATTTTTCCATAGGTTCTTTTGTTGTCTGAAACCAAGCATTGATGGTTTCCTAAATGGTTGTAGGCCATTTTTGAGTATTGACTCAACGGCTCTCAATGGTAGATGGGATGGCCACATGCCTTCAGCTACAGCATTGGACGAGCACAATTGGACATTTACAGTTGCATTTGGGTTTTTTATGGTGAGACTACTGATAATTGGACTTGGTTTATGCAGCAGCTGCAAAAGCCAATTAGAAATCCACCTTACCTAGCTATATGTTCAGATGCTTGCAAGGACCTAGAAAATGCAGTGAAGAAGGTGTACCCTTGGGCAGAACATAGAGAATGTTTTGTCCATTTGATGAAAAATTTTAGCAAGAGGTTTCAAGGGCCTGCATTTGGGAGAATGTACCCTGCGGCTAGGACTTTCCAACCAGAGTACCATGAGTACTTAATGAACAAGATGTATGCAGTGAATAAAAAGGTTGAGCCATGGTTCAAAGCAAATCAAAAGTTGAAGTGGATGAGGAGCAAATTCTCAGAGGTAATAAAGTGTGACCATATCACCAATAATGTGGCAGATGTTTGGAACAATTGGGTGAAAGACATCAAGGACCTTCCCATAGCTGACCTTGTTGACACTCTTAGGTCCAAGGTCATGGAACTTTATGCAAGAAGGAGAAGACTAGGTGAGAAATTTAAAGGACATGTAATGCTGCCGATTGTTGTTCGCCAACTATATACAATGAGTCAGCAGTTGAGTCACTTGAAACACAAAGAAGGTGGAAGGGATGAAGCAGAGGTGATAGAGGTAACTGCTTCACAAAAGATCATAAGACATGTGGTTGATATTCAAAACCACACATGCACCTACAGAGAGTGGCAAGTCTCAGGGAAACCATGTGGACATGCTTTGTTGCCATCTCTCAACAAGAGAGATGTCGGTGTTTCGGACCGGGGGGTCCTTAACCAACTAGTGAAAATGTACTACGTGTCCCTAATCCTGGATGGTGATGCAAAGAGACACAAGGTTTATACTGGTTCAGGCAATAGATGCCCTACGTCTAGTCTGTGAGATTGATCTTGTATTCCTTGCACCGAAATGCTCGTAGTAGGGGGTTACAAGCAGGGCGAGAGAGGGAGATAGCCCCAAGTCTCTGTGTGGAACGGTGTGGGTTGCTTGAGAAGCGGGTCTCAAGCGGCGGAGAAGTGTGCGCGTTGCCGTGTGTGTTCGTCTATCCTAGTGAACTTGTATGTGCCTGAGTGTGCGTGTGTGTGTGAGAGTTGGCCCCTAGAAACGGCCCTGGCTGCCCCCTTTTATAGCTGCAAGGAGGGAGCCAGGAATACATGAGAGAGCTACACGTGGAGCCTTAGAAGGAAGATCTAGTACTATATCCCTGTAGCAGCACAGTGTCGGGAATGGCAATTGGTACTTGATCACTGGTGCCTCACGCCGGCCATGCCTAAGTCTGTTGAAGTCGTAGGAGTCCTTGTTGACGTCTAGTCAGCATGGCCTCCACTGTAGGTGACATGCCATGCCTTGTGGATTTTTTGACTTGGTGGGGTGCCGAGGCCTGATAGGTTGTAGCTAACCGCGCCGAGGCCTAATTTGCTGAGGCCTTGGAGGTGACCTGTGTATGAGGCGGGGGCCTCGGCGGTCAACGTCATACCCGGTTTAGGTGGAGAAGTGCAGGGCGTGTGTCCGCAGGGCATGGTAACCCCTGCATCGTCAGTAAGGAATGGTAAAAAGGAGATTTGACCGTTGTCCCATCGCTCCTGTTGCTGTACCCTGCCGGTCGTGGCTTACGTAGCAGGTGCATCTAGGCACATTAAATGGATGGGACAGCCTGCCAGAGGGACGGTTGAGGCGGAGGCGACGAGGATGCGGGACGAGCCCGGCCTCGCGCGAATCAGAGAATTGGCCTCGGCGAGAGGGCCTCGGCGAGGCGGAGAGAGGGCCTCGGCAAGGCGGAGAGTCAGCCTTTCATCTGAGGGCTTTTGCGGTGCGGGCGTCGGGCGAACCGGAGAATCGGCCGAGACCCTATGGTTGTCCTTTGGCTTTGATATTTGCAAGGTCTAAGCAATTTTTTCGGTTCTTACTTAGGGTACCCCCTTTTATAGTATCTGACAGTAGCCCCCGAGCCTCGGGGAGAGGGCGAGCACTCTCCCTAAGGCTATATCGAGACTTTGGTTTGCAGCAGCTCCCGTCGGGATTATGTTTTGTACTCGTGGTTCCAGTGGGTGCGCGCGAGCGCACCCGCCGGGTGTAGCCCCCGAGGCCCTAGGGGAGTGGATTCATTCCTCCAGGGTCTTTTTCTCACATTGATCGAGGGATGTTATCGTATTTGCTGGGACCACAAGTGCGAGTTCGGGTCACGGGGTGTCGGCAAGACCACAGGAAGAACCCCCGAGCCTCTGCACGGAGCGAGAGGGTGATCAGGAGTTCCCCTGACTTTTTGTGCGACCCTCACGCTTCCTTTTCGCTTGGAAGGAGGGGTGGAATATGCCGGGCTACCCTTGATGGGTGCGAGCGGCGGCACTTCCGGTGAGCTGTTATCGGGTAAGTCCGAGTGGAGGCCCGTGCACCATTCGCTAGGGGTCGGCTAGCAGTCCAGAGACGCACTCCAAGAGTACCAGAGGGTTTCTCTAGTGGGTGCCGAGGCTATTTGCTGGGCCCCAGTGGCTCGGTGCCTCCCTACGATGGGATCCCATTCGGAGACCTCCCCGTCGGTCTCGGACACGACTTTGGGCGTCCCAAGCATTTCGCTTGCTTGGGCCTTGGCCCCGTATGGGCTCGCCCATAGTCGTCCCTGACTCTGTTGCCCTGGGGCGGCTGTTGAAACCATTAGGGGCCCAGCCTTCGAACCCCTGGACCATAACGGGCTCGATGCCCTTTATCATGTTTTCTTTTCTTTTTTTTCTAGTCTTCAAATGTGGGCTTGGGTCGCTTGTCTTTGTCTTGGGTGTAGGAGGAGCCCCCGAGCCTCTGCACGGAGCGAGAGGGTGGTCAGGGGTCCCCCTGACTTTTTTGCTCGACCCTCGCATATCCTTTTCGTTCAGATGGAGGGGTTGTTTGCCGAGCCCACTCATGTGCGAGCCTGGGTCGCTGGGTCTCGGCAACCTTGCAGGAAGAGCCCCTGAGCCTCTGCACGGAGCTAGAGGGCGATTAGGAGTTCTCCTGGCTCTTTGTACGCCCCTCGCGCGTGAGGGTTTGTTTGCCGAGCCCCCCTCGGGTGTGAGCCTGGGTCGCAGGGTCTCAGCATATCTGCAGGAAGAGCCCCCTAGCCTCTGCATGGAGCGAGAGGGCCGTCAGGAGTTCCCCTTGCTTTTTGTATGACCCTCGCGCGTCCTTTTCGTTCGGAAGGAGGGGTTGTTTTGCCGAGCCCCCTCGAATGCGAGCCTGGGTCGCTGGGTCTCGGCAAGGTTGCAGGAAGAGCCCCTTAGCCTCCGCACAGAGCGAGAGGGCCGTCAGAGGTTCCCCTGGCTTTTTGTACGACCCTCGCGCTTCCTTTTCGTTCGGAAGGAGGGGTGGAATATGCCGGGCTACCCTCAATGGGCGTGAGCGGCGGCACTTCCGGTGAGCTGTTATCGGGTAAGTCCGAGTGGAGGCCCATGCCCTGTTTGCTAGGGGTCGGCTAGCGGTCTAGAGACGCACTCCAAGAGTACCAGAGGGTTTCTCTAGTGGGTGCCAAGGCCGTTCGCTAGGCCCCGGTGGCTCGGTGCCTCCCTATGGTGGGATCCCATTCGGAGACCTCCCTGCCGGTCTCAAACACGACTTTGGGCGTCCCAAGTGTTTCGCTTGCTTGGGCCTCGGCCCCATATGGGCTCGCCCGTGGTTATCCCTGACTCTGTTGCCCTGGGGCGGCTATCGAACCCTTAGGGGCCCAGCCTTCGAACCCCTAGACCATAACGGGCTCGGCGCCTAGTTCCTTTGCCTGAAAGGAATAGGGCAGGGGGGGGGACATCTCTCCCAGTGGCTTGACAATGGCAGGCACGCCCTTTGAGGCGATTTTTTCGGGGAGGCGGAACGACGCCTGCCGCTGCAGCGGTTGGACATGACGTCGTGTCAGCGGATGGAACATAACTGTTCGCGTGGTTAATGAGGAAAAGGTGGGCACATGGGTGGTAAAATCGGATCTGGATTAACTGCGCCGGATCTGAGGGTAACTTCCCCGATTTCGTCGCCCGTCCATTTCACCTTCTTCCTGCATAAATACGCGACGAGCCTCACCTCTCCCCCCCCTTACCTTGCCTGCATTAGCCTTTGCCACCCTTGAGCCATCGCTAGAGCAGAGAGCACTAGGAAGAGGAAGGGAGAAGGGCAAGGCATAGAAGGAGGGAGGGGGAGAGACTCACGGCCGTAGTCAAATTCTCCACCGTGCTCATGGCCGGCAACGTCGTTGTCATCGAGGCGGACCCTTGGGGTCCATCCGACGTCACCATGGAGATGCTTCAGTCGCTCGTCGATGGCGAGCTTCTTCATCCGGTTATCGACCCCAACAGGCCGGAGTGGATCGCTCCGTCGGGCGAGCCAGAGCCGAGGCCCCGCGACAGTTACGTCGTGAGCTTCGTGTCTTTTCATGAGCGCGGCCTCGGTCTTCCGACGGACCGGTTCATGCGGGCGCTCCCACACTACTATAGCGTGGAGCTCCACAACTTCAACCCCAATTCCATCGTGCAGGCGGCCATCTTTGTCGCCGTCTATGAGGGGTATCTGGGGATTGCTCCCCATTGGGAGCTATGGCTCCACCTCTTCCGGGTGGGGCATACCACCAAGCCGATGGGTACTTCGGGCATGAGGAAGGCAGTGAGGGCCGGCGGCTGCACTCTCTAGGTGTGCTAGGACCGTCAGCACCTCTACATCCTGGCCTAGCTCACGTCAACCAATCGCCGTTGGTACATGAGCTAGTTCTATCTTCGCAACGTCGACGGTGGACTTCCCCCCTACACCGTGCGGATCGTGGGGAGCTGCCCGAAGAGGTGGAAGTATGGCATCCTGAGGGAGGATCAGCCTAAGCTACAGCCGCTCCTAGAGGGGCTAGAGAGGCTGCGGGACCGCGGCCTTACTGCGGATGTGGTCGTGGCCGCCTTCCACCGCTGGAGGGTGCTGCCGCTGATGGCTCGGTGGTGGTGCCTGTTCGAGATGAGGCCGGATGAGCCAATTGAGGGCATCCGGATGTCTGCCTCCGCCCTTTCCGATGAGGAAATTCTTCGCCGGGTGAGGGAAACGGTGGAGGCAAAGTTGAGGAGCGGCGGCCTGACCCCCTTCGCCATGCGCCCATCGCGAGGGTTCCTCTCGCTGGTAAGTCACACGCCACTGCAGCCCCCGAGGCCTCTCCATTTCTCATCATTTCTTGTTCCCCTATTCGTGTTCGCCGTTCCTATAGGGGATGAGGGACGTGCGAGACTCCTCGCCGCCCGTTCCTGAGGACGCAAGGCGGTGGGTGGTCAACCGGGCACACGCCGAGGTGCAGAAGAGGCGGAAGGACACCAAGGTGGCGAAGCGCACGAGGAAAATCCTCATGCGCGAGGAATGGGAGAAGCGCCGCCGGCAGCAGAGGCAGGACGGCCTCCTAGTGGAGTCGTCTCCGTGGTCGTCGCTGTCGGCGGACTCTACGGTCGGAGATGACGAGAGCGAGGGGGCGGGGTCCCCTGGACCATCTCCCCGACGTCGGGAGACGGTGCTTGGGGCGTCGTCAAGCAGCCCGGCGCTCCCAGGGGGAGGAGGAGGAGATGTCTCGGGGCCGGCCATCGCCCGCCCCGGGGCCAAGGCCGACATGCCCAAGGCACGGGCATTGGGAAAGCGCTCCATCAGCCCGGTGGGCTCGATGGCTGCGGTGGAGCAGGTGGCGGTGGGGGCCACGCAGCTGCCTCCGTAGAGAACCAAGGGGGCGCCGGGGTCCATTGAGGACCGGCCGGCGCCGGCGGATACAGAGGCCGTGCCTCTGCCGCCGCCACCGCCTTTGCTGACGAGGGTCGTTGTGCCAAAGCGGTTGCAGCCCCACTCGAGGTAAGCGTATTTTCGGTGGAGTCGCATCGTTTTCCGTTCGTTCTTCAGTCTCGTGCTAACCCCATAAGTGTTTCGTCCTTAGCCAGAAGCGACCTGCGGAGGTGCCCACCTTGGCGCCCCTTAAGCCCCGGCTCCACCGCCCATTGGGTGGCGGGGGCGCAAGCCACCATACAACGTGGTGCGGCATCGGCGAGGGCCGACCTTGAGGAGCCGGTCACCCAAGGAGGGGCTATCGAGGCGACCCCGACACAGACGGGGGAGGGAGCGCCTCCGCCTCGCAAAGGCGAGGCTCGTGAGTCAGATGGGGCCGAGGTGCCCTCTATTGCCGAGGCCCCCGAGGTCGAGGCCCCCAGGGTCTCTGAGGCCGAGGCGACGAAGTCTGGGGCACCTAGGACCGCCGAGGCCGCGGCGGCGGAGGCCGGAGCCCCCGCGACCACCGATGCCACGATGGCGGAGGCCAGAGCCCCCGGGACCACCGAGGCCAACGTGATCGCGGCGAGGCCATCGACCCAGGAAGTGGAGATGAAGGCGGCGAAGGACTCGGTGGCACCCTTGGTTCAAGGCCCGCCGTCATTACGGGAGAGCGCCTGGGAGGTTGAGGTCCGTCTGGTCTCCTCTGATGATACTTCCTGGGCGCAAGAGGTAGCCGATGCCGAGGTGGCCGGTGCCATGGAACAGCCGGTTCTGACCCCGGGCGAGGGAAGCTCGGCCCTCGTGCGGGTACGACCCGAGCCCCACAGGTGGGATCACCCGCGTGCCCTGTGGCAGAGCCAGGACGACCCTGAGGGGGAGCCTCTGTTCGCCCTCGAGGACACGGCCGAGGGCGGGCGCTGGGACACCTTCAAGTAATACCGCCAGTTGGCGGAGCGGTCACTACGGACGGCGCTGTCCGTGGTGGCCAATGATCTGCCCGGAGTTGCCCAGGTTCGCGCTTTCTTTTCTCATGCGGTGTCGTCTTTTTCTGAGTTTTCTTGTAGTGAATGCCCCCTATTCTGCTTACCCAGGAGCTCGAGACCCGGTCGCTCGGGAAGTCGGTCTTTCTCCGACGGGAGAGGGACGTCTAGGACCAGCTCTAGCGGCAGAAGGGCCTACTTGCCGGCGCCAACGAGCTTCTGGCGACACGGAGCGTGGAGGTGGAGGACCTCCATCTTCGTTGTGCCGATGCGAAGGCTGAGGCGGCCACAGCCTAGGAACAGGTCGCCCCTCTGGCGGCGCGTGTCAAGGAGTTGGAGGAGGAGCTGACCCGCATGGTCGGTGATCGGGATGCCTTCAGGTTCCGGGCTAGGGAAGCTACGGCCTCTGTCAAGGCCCTTGCTGGACAGCTAGGGGATGAACAAGGTGCGCACCAGCTGATGAAAGGTGCCTTGGATGAGGCCCTCAAGGCGGCTGAGGCTTCCCGGACCAAGGCTGTGGTCTGGAGGGGAAAGGCCGAGGGTGAGTCTTGTTCCCTTTATTAATTTGTTTTTCTTGTGTTTGGCCCCTAACTCCTTGGTGTGATACAGAGCTAGCGGGAGAGGCTTCCAGGGCAGCCGAGGCTTCCCGGGTCGAGGCCCAACGCATGAAGGAGAAGGCCGAGGCTTCTCAGGTCGAGGCTCAGCGCTGGAAGGAGAAAACCGAGGCCTCTCAGGTCGAGGCCCGACACTGGGAGCAGAAGGCCGAGGGTGAGTCCCGTAGGCTTCTGCCCCTATTCTAGCTTGTATTCCCTTGTGCTCAACCCCATTCTATTGCGTTTCACGCAGAGCTGGAGAAGGAGGTCACCCAGGCAGCCGAGGCCTCCGCTGCAGTGCAGGCGGTGCTTGAAACCGAGATCGGGGAGCACGATATGCTGAAGAGCGCCGCCCGTACCGCCTGTGAGGCCCTAGAAGTCAAGGGGGTCTAGTTAGGAAGCTCTCTTGGGAGCCGCCTGATTGCGTTGAGCGGCCAAGTGCACGAGCAACTCTGAGGGGCGCTGCATATGGGCGTCAAGCGCGCGCTGGCCGTCATCGCCTCGCACTACATCGGCATCGACCTCCAAGCCATCAGCGATGGCTACGTCCTGTCCGATGATGACGAGGAGGCTGACGAGGCGGTCGCGAAGCTGATGGAGGCGGCGGAGGGACCCAACATGGCACTGGCCAAGCTGTTCAAAGAGGAAGTAGTTCCTCCCCCGCCATCCACCAATGCTAGAGGCCCTGAGCCTTGACCTGGGCCCAAGAGGCCATGTAAATAGACTAGGGATTAACTTTGTATCGTGACGCTTGCGGCCGTCGAGGCCCTTTTTTTAAGTAATCGTGCGCCTACGCTTTTTTAATCGCTTTTCATTGTATTTTCGAGCCTCTACCCTCTGTGTTGTTTCTGAGCGGATTTCTTGCAAAAAAACTTCCTCAGAGTCAAAGCTGCCCCTCGGGCAAAAGGTGGTGAGGGAGTGCCATAGCCCCGAGGCATAGGCCGTCTCGCGACTCAACCAGCCTTCTGGCCTTGAGACAGTCTTTTGGTCCTTGGGTTTTTTTCATTATTGACTTGTCAGAGCATAATAGAGAGTTTGGCATAGAAATTTTTTTCGAAAAGCCACTAAAAAGGTGGTGCATGGGACTTAGGGGGGAGTCCCCCCTTCTAGCCCCTGAGGGAGGCTCGGTTCTGTAGAGGCAGAGCAGAGCCTCCCTTATGGTGTTATCGTAATGCCGAGGCCCGTGATGGGCTCGGTGGGTTTCTCGAAAAATTAGAACAACTAAAGAACGCTTCTAAATTATATTCTGAGAAACAATGTATACAATGCTTGGAAATTCTAAGGGTAAAAACGATGTAGCTGTTCTATGTTCCAAGCATTGTTGAGGATTTCGCCCTTCTCATTGGCTAGCTTATAGGTCCCAGGCTTCAGCACTTGGGCGACGATGTACGGTCCTTCCCATGGCGGGGTTAGCTTGTGGCGGCCCTTGTTGCTCTGCCTCAGCCTCAACACCAGGTCACCTACCTTTAGGTCTCGGCTTCGAATGCGCCAGGTCTGATAGCGCCGTAGGGCTTGCTGGTACTTGGCCGAATGTAGTAGCGCCACATCTCGGGCTTCCTCCAGTTGGTCGAGGGCGTCTTCGTGGGTGGTGCGGTTGCTTTGCTCGTTGTAGGCCTGTAGCCTCGGGGAACCATATTCCAAGTCAGTGGGGAGGATAGCCTCGGCTCCATAGACCAAGAAGAAAGGTGTGAACCCCGTGGCTCGGCTTGGAGTGTTCCTCGAGCTCCAGATGACCGACGGGAGTTTGGCAAGCCATTTCTTGCCAAACTTCTTCAACCGGTTGTAAATTCTTGGCTTGAGGCCTTGTAAGATCATGCCGTTAGCACGTTCAACTTGGCCGTTTGTCCTTGGGTGTCCTACGGCTGACCAGGCCACACAGATGTGGTGGTCGTCGCAGAATGTCAGGTATTTTTGGCCGGTGAACTGTGTCCCATTGTCGGTGATGATGGTGTTTGGAACCCCGAACCTATGGGTGATGTCCATGAAGAACAGCACTGGTTGCTCGGATTTGATTTGATTGATCGGGCGAGCCTCGATCCATTTGGAGAACTTATCGATTGCTACCAGCAGATGGGTGTAGCCTCCGGGGGCCTTCTATAGAGGCCCAACCATGTCGAGCCCCCACATGGCAAATGGCCATGTAATGGGGATGGTTTGGAGGGCCTGGGCTGGGAGGTGCGTCTGCCGTGCGTAGTACTGACATCCCTCGCAGGAGCGTACTAACTTGGTGGTGTCGGCAACTGCCGTTGGCCAATAGAACCCTTGGCGGAAGGCGTTTCCGACGAGCGTCCGAGGCGCCGCATGGTGCCCACAGGCCCCCGCGTGCAAGTCCCAAAGTAGGGTCTGGCCTGCCTCAGTGGTGATGCATCATTGGAGGACGCCAGATGGACTTCGCCTGTACAACTCACCATTGCAAAGGACGTAAGTTTTGGCTTGTCGCGCAAGCCGCCGGGCTTTGGTCCTGCCACTAGGAAGCTCTCCCCGAGCGAGCCAATCAAGGAACGGGACTTGCCAGTCCGTGTCCTGGTCGGTCCGGGGAGGCTCCGTGTCGACTTCCATGACCTCGGGCTCGGCCGAAGGAGTCTCGGCAGCAGAGGGGGCGTCGAGCCCTGCGGTGGGTTCGGCCGGTGGGCCCTCTTCCGCTGCCGAGGCATAGTCAATGGAAGGCTTGTGGAGGTCTCTAGCAAAGACCTTCAGGGGGACCAAAGCCCGTGCCGAGGCCTTCTTTGCCAGTTCATCCACGGCCTCATTGTGTTTCCGCGCAATGTGGTTGAGTTCGAGACTGTCGAACTTGTCTTCTAGGCGATGCACCAACCTGCAGTATGCCTCCATTTTGGGGTCGAGGCAGTTTGACTCCTTCATGACTTGATCGACGACGAGTTGCGAGTCGCCCCGGATTTCGAGACGCCGTACTCCAAGTTCGATGGCGATCTGCAAGCTGTTGACGAGAGCTTCGTACTCGGCTGTGTTGTTGGAGGCGGCGAAGTGGAGCCGAACCATGTAGCGCATGTGTACTCCGAGGGGCGAGATGAAGAGCAGACCTGCGCCTGCCCCGGTCTTCATCAGGGACCCATCGAAGTACATGGTCTAGCATTCTGTCCGAATTTGAGCAGGTGGCAGTTGGGTGTCGGTCCACTCAGCCACAAAATCGGCCAGGACCTGAGACTTAATCGCTTTCCAAGGCGCAAAAGTCAAGGCTTCCCCCATGAGTTCAACGGCCCACTTGGCTATCCTACCCGAGGCCTCCCGGTTATGGATTATCTCTCCCAAGGGGAAAGACGACACCACGGTTACTGGGTGGGCCTCGAAGTAGTGACGCAGCTTGCGCCGAGCCAAGACTATGGCGTAGATCAGCTTCTGGATGTGGGGGTAGCGTGTTTTGGTTTTGGAGAGCACTTCGCTGATGAAGTAAACAGGTTGTTGGATGGGTAGAGCGTGCCCCTCTTCCTACCTCTCCACTACCACGGCCACGCTGACCACCTAGGTCGTTGCGGCGACGTAGAGTAAGAGGGCCTCGTCCCTGGCTGGCGGTACTAGGATGGGAGGATGGGTGAGCAGTGCTTTGAGCTTGGCGAGGGCTTCTTCAGCCTCGGGGGTCCAAAAAAAGCATTCGGATTTTCTCAAGAGGCGGTACAGAGGCAAGCCTTTTTCACCAAGGCACGAGATGAAGCGGCTCAGGGCCGCAAGGCATCCCATGACCCTCTGCACTCCCGTGAGGTCTCGGATTGGTCCCATGCTGGTTACGGCCGAGACTTTCTCTGGGTTGGCCTCGATGCCGCGTTTCGAGACTATGAATCCCAAGAGCATGCCTCGGGGGACCCCGAACACACACTTCTCGGGATAGAGCTTGATGCCCTTCTCTCTAAGGCACTTGAAGGCTATCTCTAGGTCGGTGACGAGATCCCCGGCCTTTCTAGACTTGACCACGATGTCGTCCGCATAGGCCTCGATGGTTCGCCTGATGTGCTCGCCAAAGACCTGGGTCATGCACCGCTGGTATGTGGCCCCTACGTTTCTGAGGCCGAAAGGCATAGTCACATAATAGTACAGTCCGAATGGTGTGATAAAAGAAGTCACGAGCTGGTCGGACTCTTTCATCTTGATTTGATGGTAACCGGAATACGCGTCAAGGAAAGACAGGGTCTCGCATCCCGCAGTGGAGTCGACGATTTGATCGATTCGAGGTAATGGGAAGGGGACTTTTGGACAGGCTTTATTCAAACCGGTGTAATCTACACACATCCTCCACTTCCCATTTTTCTTCTTGACTAATATAGGGTTAGCTAACCACTCTGGATGGGATACTTCCTTGATGAATCCGGCCACTAGAAGTTTTCGCACCTCTTCGCCGATGGTCCTATGCTTTTCCTTGTCGAATCGGCGCAGGCGCTGCTTCACCGGTCTGGAGTCGGCTCGGATGTCCAAGGCGTGCTCGGCAACCTCCCTCGGTATGCCCGGCATGTCCGAGGTACTCCACGCGAACATGTCGGCATTCGTGCGGAGAAAGTCGACGAGCACGGCTTCCTATTTGATGTCGAGAGTGGCGCTGATCCTCAGCGCCCGGTCGTCGGGGCAGGCGGGGTCGACTGGGACAAGTTTGACGGCCTCCACAAGCTCGAAAGTCCTGGTTCGACGCTTGGGCTCGGGCAGCTGACTGCTGAGTCGGTCAAGGTCGACGATGAGGGTCTCGGCCTCCGCGAGAGCCTCGGTGTACTCGATGCACTCGACGTCGCAGTCGTATGCATGCTCGTACGTGGACTCAATCGTGATGACGCCGTTGGGACCCGGCATCTTGAGCTTGAGGTAGGTGTAGTTGGGGACTGCCATGAACTTGGCGTAGCACGGCCGTCCCAGGACGGCATGGTAGGTTCCCTTGAACCCAACCACCTCGAAGGTGAGGACCTCCTTGCAGTAGTTGGAGGGGGTGCCGAAGCAAACGGGAAGGTCGATGCGCCCGAGGGGTCGCGTGCGTTTCCCCGGCACGATGCCGTGGAAAGGTGCGGTGTCACCCCGGAGCCGCGACCGGTCGATCTCCAGGAGCTCCAGGGTGTTGGCGTAGAGGATGTTGAGGCCGCTGCCTCCGTCCATCAACACCTTGGTGAGTCGGGTGTTGCCGATGATCGGGTCAACAACGAGTGGGTACTGCCCGGGATTCGGGACATGATCGGGGTGGTCATTCCGATCAAAGGTGATCGCTTCCCGAGACCAGTTGAGGTATCGGGGAGTGGCCACCTTAACCAAGAAGACCTCTCGGCGTTCCCTCTTTCGTTGGCGTGCCGAAAGGCACGTCGAGGGTCCGCCAAAGATCATGAAGGCGTTGTGCACCTCGGGGAACCCTTCGTCCTTGTCGTCGTCCCGGTCGCCGGCGTCCCTTCTCTTGGCATCGTCGTCGGGGAGCCTGAGCTTGGCGTAGTAGCGCCGGAGCATTGTACACTCTTCGAGGGCATGCTTCACTGGGCCCTGGTGGTATGGGCAGGGTTTCTTAAGCATATCGTCGAAGAGCCCAGGGCCCCTAGGGCCTCGGGGATTCTTGCGCTCTACGGCCATGACTAGGCCGGCCTCGAGGACTTCCTGTTTCCCCTGGCGACCCTTCCTTTTCTTGGGGAGGTGGGGAGACGAGGCCCCGGGGGCCTCGTCCCTCCGCTTCCCCTTGGCATCGTTGTCAGGGAAGATGGCCCCAACGGCTTCTTCACCCGAGGTGAAGTTGGTGGCGATGTCGAGGAGCATGGCCGCCGAGGTTGGCACATTCTGGCCCAACTCTCGGACCAGGTTTCGGCAGGTGGTACCAGAAAGGAAGGCTTGGACAATTTCCGAGTCGCCGACGCTTGGTAGCTCGATGCACTTTTTGGAGAAGCGTCAGATGAAGTCTCGGAGAGACTCATCCGACGCCTGGCGACAACTTTTGAGGTCCCAAGAGTTCCCAGGGCGCACATACGTGCCCTAAAATTTCCTGACGAAGACCCTGACCAAGTCACGCCAGCCGTGGATCTGCGAGGGAGGGAGGTGTTCGAGCCAGGCTCGCGCCGAGTCTGACAGGAACAACGGGAGGTTGCGGATGATGAGCAGGTCATTGTCCGCGTTGCCTAGCTGACAAGCTAGGCGGTAGTTGGCCAGCCAAAGTTCGGGATTGGTCTCACCGCTGTACTTTGTGAGGTTGGCCGATTGCCAAAACCGGGCCAGGAAATGGGCGACACGGATAGCTCTGCTAAAGACTCGAGGGCCGGGTGGCTCAGGAGAGGGACTGCGGTCCTCCTCGCTGTCATAGCGGCCACCTTAGTGCACATGGTAGCCTCAGGCGGGCCCCTCGCTGTCATGGCGCCGTCGCCTGCCGACTACCTCGTGCTCGTCCTGCACCTTGCGTCGGTTGCCGAGGCGGTCGTGAAGTAAGGGGACCCTATTGAGTGCCGGCGCCTGAGCGGGCTCGGGACGAACCGAGGCCCTCCTATCCTGCCGAGGCGGTGCCATGGGAAGTTTCGAGGCGCCACCACGCCACCGAGAGGCGGAACTTTTGGCCTGGTGCACCGCGGTGGTCTCGAGGAGATCCTAGAGCTCGCCGTGGACCCGTCGCCCCTCCGTGGTAGAGGGCTCGGGCATTGTTCGAACTAGCATCGCCGCAGCCGCGATGTTCTGGCTAGCGCGATTGAAGATTGGGGGTTGCTCCCCCCCTTTGTCGTCGTTGATGCGGTGGTGAACGTCGTGGGCCCTCTGCCGGGCTTCTCCGCCATCACCGCGACCTCGCTGCTCCTGCTCGAGAGTGTCTTGAAGCTGTTGCAGAAGGAGTCGGTCCTATTCGACCTTGGCCTAAAGCTCACGAAGTTGCTCTAGGTCCAGGCGTCGAAGTTGTCCGGGAGCCGGGTTCTCGTTCTGCGCTGCCGGCGAGACAACGCATGGAGGTGTGGCATCGCCCGCTCCCCAGCGAGGCGGGGAACGGTTGCCTGCCCCGCCGTCCTCATCGCCTATTCTCGGCATCCCGAGTCCGACGTGGAAACACTCGCGAGTGGGGTCGTAAGTGCCTTCGTCGTCAGAGTCAGAGTAGCCAAAGCAGTAGTCGCTCGCGGCCAGGAAGCGGCGCATGGCCTCATGGTCGCGAAGTCCGGAGAAGTCCGCTCTAGCCCACGCTTCGTCCTCCTCCGAGGAGTCGGCGTGGGAGTGAGTCGAAGTCGTGGTGTTGAAGTCGAGGGCGAAGCGTTGGGGGCGTCCTGAGGGCTCTGCGTGAGCAGAGGCATAGGCGGAAGCATAGGTGGCGGTGGCATTTCTCAACCCGAAGGGGTACGGGGATGGTGCCATCGCCAGGCTTTGCTCCGCCGAAGTCGATCCCTCAAGAGGCGGTAGGGCATAGCTGGGTGACGAGGCGTCGCCGCACGCCACTGGTGTTTCGCCCATATCCAGGCTCAGGCTAGTCAGGTCCCCAACCAGGGACCTTGTGCCAACAGCTGGGCATGGGATGCCGGCAGAACATGGTGCGTCACCATGAGCTCGCGTGGTGTCGGGGTGGCCTCGCTCGCTTTGTGCCTGGCGAGCGCAACGAGAGCGGCCGCCCGGGCGGCGTCTGCGCCTGGGCTGTGGGTGCGCAATGTCGACGTCGGTCGGCGGGGCTCAGGGCATGAGGAGTACCATATCGTACTCACATCCTAGAGACATGAACTCTAGGCTCCCGAACCAGATCACCGTGCCGAGACGAAGCGGTCGTACGGGGTCTACCATCTGGGACTCGTTGGGATGATGAAGCTGACACATAGAGGCCCCTACCTGGCGTGCCAACTGTTGGTGTTTCGGACCGGGGGGTCCTTAACCAACTAGTGAAAATGTACTGCGTGTCCCTAATCCCGGATGGTGATACAAAGAGACATAAGGTTTATACTGGTTCAGGCAATAGATGCCCTACATCCAGTCTGTGAGATCGATCTTGTATTCCTTGCATCAAAATGCTCGTAGTAGGGGGTTACAAGCAGGGCGAGAGAGTGAGATAGCCCCAAGTCTCTATGTGGAACGGTGTGGGTTGCTTGAGAAGCGGGTCTCAAGCGGCGGAGAAGTGTGCACGTTACCGCGTGTGTTCGTCTATCCTAGTGAACTTGTATGTGCCTGAGTGTGCGTGTGTGTGTGTGAGTTGGCCCCTAGAAACGGCCCTGGCTGCCCCCTTTTATAGCTGCAAGGAGGGAGCCAGGAATACATGAGAGAGCTACACGTGGAGCCTTAGAAGGAAGATCTAGTACTATATCCCTGTAGCAGCACAGTGTCGGAAATGGCAATTGGTACTTGATCACTGGTGCGTCACGCCGGCCATGCCCGAGGCTGTTGAAGTCGTAGGAGTCCTTGTTGACGTCTAGTCAGCATGGCCTCCACTGTAGGTGACATGCCATGCCTTGTGGATTTTTTGACTTGGTGGGGTGCCGAGGCCTGACAGGTTGTAGCTAACCATGCCGAGGCCTTGGAGGTGACCTGTGTATGAGGCGGGGGCCTCGGCGGTCAGCGTCGTACCTAGTTTAGGTGGAGAAGTGCAGGGCGTGTGTCCGCAGGGCATGGTAACCCCTGCATCGTCAGTAAGGAATGGTAAAAAGGAGATTTGACCGTTGTCCCATCGCTCCTGTTGCTGTACCCTGCCGGTCGTGGCTTACATAGCGGGTGCATCCAGGCGCATTAAATGGATGGGACAGCCTACCAGAGGGACGGTTGAGGCGGAGGCGACGAGGATGCGGGACGAGCCCGGTCTCGCGCGAATCGGAGAATCAGCCTCGGCGAGAGGGCCTCGGCGAGGCGGAGAGAGGGCCTCGGCGAGGCGGAGAGTCGGCCTTTCATCCGAGGGCTTTTGCGGTGCAGGCGTCGGGCGAACCGGAGAATCGGCCGAGACCCTGTGGTTGTCCTTTGGCTTTGATATTTGCAAGGTCTAAGCAATTTTTTTGGTTCTTGCTTAGGGTACCCCTTTTTATAGTATCCGACAAGAGATATGGTCAAACCACTACCTAATAAGTCTCCATGGGTGAAAGTGGATCCTGGAATCAAAGTGTTGCCACCTCTCAGCAAGAGAGATGTTGGGAGACAAAGGAAAAAAAGAATTCCTAGCTGCACCGAGAACAAGGGAAACAAGCCCGCCAGTGGCAAAGGCATGTGGCAGGTTAAGTGTAAAAATTGCTTGGGTCTTGGCCATAGGACGACATCTCCAAAGTGCCCTCTTAATGGAACAAAGAAGAGGTAGATGTGTATGCCTTTTTTAACTAACTCATACTTGCTTCATATTTTCAACTTATCTCAATTATACATTTACAGGAAAAGTCTAGCCAAGAAAGGGAAAGCTGATAGGCCTGCTGGTTGCACGAAAGGTGATGTAGCTCCAAGTCCATCCAAAAGGCAGAAGGTTAATGTGGAAGAAAATCTAGTGAATAATAGTCCTGGACCTGTGACATCAACCATGGCAAGTGAAATGAACACTAGCCCTGGACCTGATACAAGAAGGTGACATTCTATGAACTGATCATTTACTTGGATCTGTACAATCTCTTATTTTGGGCTAAACTTATAGTCTTATTTTTAGGCAAATGCAATTAACAATGGTGAACATGGAGGGACAAATCAGATCACTACAAGCCCAAGAGCTGTGACAAGAAGGTAAAATGATTCAATATAAGCCCAATTAAACATGTGTATACTTACCTTTGGTCATCTACTGAACCATTCCATTTTTCATGTTATTCAGTCAAACTGAAGAAGGGACAAGTAATGTTGTGAGCACTCCAAGAAAGCGCCTGGGTTTGAAGAAAAAGAACAATGCTTGAATAACCATAGAACCATGTTATGAGTCATTTGTATGGTTCTATATTCCTAGGCTGGATGGTTCTTTTGTCTATGTGAACTTATGTCTGGATGGTTATTTTGTCTGGTAAACCACTCATGTGTGGATGGTAATTTTGTCTAGACAACCTCTTATGTATGGATGGTTATTAGAGAACCTCTTATGTATGGGTGGTCATTGTCAGTGAACCTGCACTCTTAAATTATCTGGATGGCTATTTTCTCTATCCTAAAATTTGATTATAATTTGTACTTTGTTTACATTAATTTTTGATCAAATATATGTTAGATCTGTGTAGTTTGGGGAAAGAGAACGGACTTTGAGGAAGGGACCATGAGATCTAGGGAGGGGGCGCCCAGAAGGACAGTAGCGAGCGCGCCCATGGCCTGAGCGGATGTCCAGGCTCCTTTTTTTTAGAGGGAGGGGCAGAAAGGTATTTTCCTATGCCTCAAACAGTGCCCAAGATATATTAGAATTAGAAAAGGAGAGGAAAAGAGAGAAATCCCTCAGATTCAAAGAATTGGCGTGCATAGGGTTATATTTCGAAAGGCTTACGAATTGAGTGTCAAATCTAGAGGGGCGTGCGAACTGAGGGTCAAATATTGAAATTTCTCGTCGAGGCCAGGGGCAGGAGGGAGGACGAGAGAAGAAGCCGGCGGTCTTTTTTGTTTTTGAGAAGGGAGAAGCAGGAAGCTGAGTATATATTTCCTTCTCTGGATTCGAACGAGAAGTCGGAGAAGCGGAGGTAAAGCAGCGGAGAAGCTGGATAAGTGGACGAGAAGCACGAGAAGCCGATTACGGCGGAATCTGCTCCAAGCGATCTGGGCCGTTCGACGTGAGATCAGACGGATAGAAATGTTTTAGGTGAGATAGAGGGTGATTCTCTGGAGGAGCCTTACGGGTATTCTAGGGGAGAACACCTACGTTGATGGCATACGTAAGTTCGTTGTTGTCCACTATGCCACACGACCTACCAACATGCTTGACTTTGTCATCTTCGACCTTCCTCCGTTGATCAGATTTGCACCGCCAATGGCTCACCTCTAATGACCCCTCACGCGCTATTCAACCCTAGTCGGAGCTCTCCACATTGATCCTCTGCTTCTGCTTTGACAAAACGGACAAGAACGAGCCCAACATCTATGTTTACCTATGTAAGATCGTTCAAAAACTAAGAATGGACTAGAATGCAACCAATCTTGAGAATTATGTAGCGAAATTTGGTTTTTATTTTTAGTTTAATGAATCGTTCAATAGACCAAAGGACTAAACCGAGGTTTTTGGTTTGACCAAATGCATGGCATGTACCGAGGAAATTTGAGCACTAGGCATTCACGAAACACTCAAGCGCCCTAGATGAACCTTAGATTTCAGCAAAAGAATCGAGTATGCTACAGTCCATCATTGTTAACACACATTTTTATTTTAAAAACTTCAAACTTTATAACTTTCGACAAACAATTAATCGAAGTATATACTACGTACATATTTAACGTGCAAAAGTTAGATCAACAAAATGGGAGATGCTAATTTACATGTGTCTGAAAACTAGTTCTCTCTCTCAGGCGATGTTTTACAACCGTTGAAAGACCTCTGCCGTATGGGGAGTCTGATGCGCTGAGCAGCCGTGGCCAGTGCACAAGCATCCCTGAACGGACTAAATAATTCAGGCATCTGATAGTTAGGAAGCGTGCAATAAAATTTATTGGGTAACCTAAAATAGTGTTAATTTAGTAACTAATATTATAGTGCAAGAGAAACTCAGGCCGCCAAGACTTTTCGCGTTTGGATTATGCTTTTACGTTGACGAGGAAAGGTGGTACTGTTTAACCAACGCAAAAACAACAGACTTAAGAGAAATTCCTTAGAGCTTGTTCGGTTAGCATAATCCAGGCCAGGAAATATTCCGGGTCTAATTTTTTATACAAATTAAAGCTTACGATTCGGATAGATTTTTTCAAAAAAGCCATTCCATAATATCCGAACGGAGCCTTATTAGTGGGCATCTTACATTGGCATCGAGTTTGAAAGTCCTTTTCCACTGACGATTAGGACATCACCAATGGAGGCTAACACTTTTATTGGTTCCTGCTGACCCTGTAGATCGTGGAGGCAGCAGCGTCGTGCCGGGGTCCTGTTGGCCGCTGCAGCTCACGTGCTGGCGTCGTGCGTCATTCTTGTCTCCCGTCCCGTCCGAGCGGACGGAATGGTCAGATGGTCCGTTGATAGAAGCCATGCAGGGGGCTTGCGTTACAGCGCCAGTCAACTGACATCGGTTGACTGACGTTGGACGGTGGTCAAGCAGGGAGTTGGCAGCACAGTGCTGGCCTGTCCGTCACTGTGGGAGACGTGAGTTCCCCGGAATGACATGTCGTGGGGACGGGTCGTGCTGAGATATGACCGCTCCCTGCACGATGCCAGAAGTTTGACCTTGAGTGGTACTTTCTGGCCCGTAGTAGTTGGCGGCGACGTGAGCTTCTGTTAGGAACCATGTGCGAGGGATCGGACGAGGCAGAGCCGGCCCTCAGACGTCGGCCGAGGCGGAGCCAACCCTCAGGGGTCGACCGAGGCGGAGCCTATCCTCGGGAGTCAGCCGAAGCGGAGCCAGCCCTCGGACGTCGAGCGAAGCGGAGCTAGCCCTCAGACATCGGGTGAGGCGGAACCAACCTTCGGGGGTCGGACGAGACGGAATCAGCCCTCAGGAGTTAGTTGAGGTGGAGCCGACCCTAGGGGTCGGACGAGGCGGAGCCTACGGCCTTAGTGTCCACTGAGACGGAGCCAACCCTCGGGGGTCGGACGAGGCGGAGCCCCTGGCCTCGGTGGTCAGACGGGGCGAAGCCCAGCGAGAGGTGTAGCCGCGCTCTTAAATGCTCGGATGAATCATTAGTTGATGGTTATAAGCTCCTCCTCTTCGGGTACTCTAATATTGGTCCCCGACACTCTCCCTCTTTTTTTTTTAGCATAGACCAGCTTCTATTTTTTTCAAACATATATAGCTTCTGCAAACCACTTGACAAGTATAAAGCACCCACTTTTTTTATCCAATCCCACATGGCACTTGGGGGCTACAGAGAAAAGCATGGCTTTGGGGAAGCCCTTACTGTCTTTAACAACCGCGACCCAAAATACAAGACTCATTCGTTTTTTGGTAGCTCTACAGATAAATGGTTTAATATATATTTTTAGTCTTCTTCAACAATAAGACATAGAAGACAACCATTTCTGCAAATATGTCTTCAGAAAGTGGATACTTAGATTTAGGTTATGTCTCTCCTGGCATCTAAAATGGATCTTTCATATATGTATTTTATTAAAAGCTATAAGTATTATGTTAACCATTTTAGGTCTGAGTTTTGCAACAGGTCTTACGTTGGAGACAGCATTAGCAACTCTAGTTGGCATCTAGCATCGTCGGACAAGCGAAGAAAGGAGCAACCCCGAGACAGCGACGGGACGCCGGTCCACTGGCCGCCCGTCTCGTGGCCGCCGGCCCCTCCACGTGCTGGCCGACCCCTCAAATGGCCCGCTGCGGCGGGCACACACCAACAAACACCCCGAGGGCAGCCATTTCCAATGCAAATCCCCCGAGAGCCCGTCCGTGACACCAGCATCCAGCAGGCAGCAGCATCTCCCTCGTGACGCCCGGAGCAGACAGCAGAGGCATGGACACCGCGGTGGAGCTGGAGCAGAAGCCGGCAGTGGGGTACTGGAGCGTGATGGGCGCGCGCCCCTGCGACGCGTGCGCCGCGGAGCCGGCGCGGCTGCACTGCCGCGAGGACGGCGCGTTCCTGTGCCCCGGCTGCGACGCCCGGGCGCACGGCGCCGGGTCGCGCCACGCGCGCGTCTGGCTGTGCGAGGTCTGCGAGCACGCCCCCGCCGCCGTCACCTGCCGCGCCGACGCCGCCGCGCTCTGCGCCGCCTGCGACGCCGACATCCACTCGGCCAACCCGCTCGCGCGCCGCCACGAGCGCCTCCCCGTCACGCCCTTCTTCGGCGCGCTCGCCGACGCGCCGCAGCCCTTCCCGTCCCCGGCCTTCGCCGCCGCGGCCGCAGTGGGGGCCCAGGCTCAGGGGGAAGCCGCAGCGGCGGGCGACGACGACGGGAGCAACGAGGCCGAGGCGGCGTCGTGGCTGCTCGCCGAGCCCGACAACAGCCACGAGGACAGCGCCGCCACCGCCGCCGCCGACACGTTGTTCGCGGAATCGGACGCCTACCTTGGCGTCGACCTGGACTTCGCCCGGTGCATGGACGGCGTCAAGGCCATCGGCGTGCCGGTCGCGCCGCCCGAGCTGGACATGGCTTCCGGCAGCTTTTTCTACCCCGAACACTCCATGAACCACAGTGTAAGCCTGGATCCTTCACACCCATGGTTTCTTTCAGATTCCTCGAAAAAAATGCTCCCTTTTTATTTGTGTGGACGGTGGTGATAATGTAGACGCCTTTAATCCCTTGTTATTACAGTTGTCGTCCTCGGAGGTGGCGGTGGTGCCGGACGCGCAGGCGGCCGGCGTGCCGGCGATGGTGAGCAGGGGGAAGGAGCGGGAGGCGCGGCTGATGCGGTACCGTGAGAAGCGCAAGAACCGTCGGTTCGACAAGACCATCCGCTACGCGTCCCGCAAGGCGTACGCCGAGACGCGGCCGCGCATCAAGGGCCGCTTCGCCAAGCGCTGCTCCGCGGAGGCCGAGGACGACGCGCTGGAGCACGAGGAAGGGGCGTGCTTCTCGCCCGCGGGGTCGGCGCACGCGGCGTCGGACGGCGTCGTCCCGTCCTACTGTTGAGGAGAGAAGACGGCGATCCCCGGCAGACGGCCCTCCCCACCTGCCCGGCGACGGCTCGGCTCCTTAGTTTTGCCAACTCTGCCGACTCTGAACCTTTTTTTCTCCCTCTCTCTTTTGATCGAGGGGTTGCCAGCTCTGGATCTGAAATTCTGAATGCATGGGATGGGACGCGAGCTCCGTGTAGCATGAATAACTGTGTAGGTGTTCGATGGACGAATCGCGTTCGCATGGAACTCTTGTAATCCTTCTCAGTCCTCACCATCACTGTAATCCACCATTGTACATTACCATCTAGAGTTGTCCTTTTCCTTGAATACATCTGCTACCTGAAAATTTTGCTGTTCATATGCATCACTGCCATAGTGAATTTTGCTGTTCATATGCATCGCTGCCATAGTGCAGCACTCGGCTCTCAGAAAGATCAATAATCACTCAATCAGCATTCAGCTATCCAGCTCTTTTCCTGCTGCAGTGTGTTGCGAACAAGGTGGTTGGTTGGTACTTGGTAGAGCATCGATTCGAGCATCAGAGCACGTGAAAGCGAAATGAAAACTGTGAGCTGCTCCCTGTTCAGCAGTCACCGAAACGGGGCTGCAGGTAAATTTCTGATTTGAGCCATGGAATTAGCTCGAATCAATGAAGCCTTTTCAGCCGTTGGTGGCTGCAGGTGAAGTTGCAGCTAGACGCCGAACCGGGTTAGTACGTTCGTACCTCCACGTGACTCAAGTGTACCCAGCACCCCACCGTGCACGACTTTTTCCCGACAAGTGGCACGCAACGCACGACGCCGGCGCACACGAAATTCCTAAATGCGGCAAGCTTTCCTGCAAGAGGGAGGCGCCCGCTCGCTCAACAGCACGAACGATGGCGCGCGACCCGTGAACGACTATATACAGATTAACAGATAAGTAGATCACCATTCACCAATCTCCCCTCTCTATTATTTTAAAAAAAAAATAAACTACGGAGGGGAGAGCTTCCCCGCCTGGATTGCTGGATTGCCCCTCTCTATAATATATCTATAACAATTATAGGTCAATAAAATTTATTTATTTTTCTGTATTATAAGACCAAAGACCATTGGTCCCGCTTTTATAGAAAGCATTTTCAGTTTTGCTTACAAGTCCATACGTGCCCAAGGCACACCCCTCTACCAAGATAGTTCAAATAGCATAAACTTAGGCCATGTTTGCTTGAACTTATCAGCCGTACCGTTTTAGTGAAATAACAGTATTTTTCTTTGACAACAAATTAGCATCAGCATCAGTACAGCCGTTTTTTTAGCCTGCAACAGGGCCTTATATAGTTTAATCAACATTACACAGAAACAGCCTTACAAAACGACCTATAACTAGGCTCCTACATCACTAGCCTCGGGCGTTTGGCTCCAAAAGTCTTGATAATTTGTATAAAAAAATAAAAATAAAATAATTTTTTTTATTTTTCTGTATTTCCTCCCTTCTTCCGTATCTCTCGTCTCCTTGCCGCCCGGCGGAGTGTTGGGTGCTGGAATTCTTCCTCAATGGTGGCAGAGAGAAGGGCAGTGAAACTCCACCTCGATTCGGCGGGAGTTCTAGCTTGATTTGGGCACGCCAACAGGCCAACAGGTCTCGGACAAGGTAGAATCGACACCGATGGATCTTGGTGGGGTCGATTTGATACCAACAGAGCTGACGATGCACCGTCAAGCACGAGAGCGTGGGCGGGTGGGGACGTGGGGTTCGTCACAAGAAAATTTCTTGTTTGACACAAACTTTTGCTTTTCTATTTGACAACCAAGTTTAATTTTTTTTTCCTATTTAGCACCCAGATTTAAATTCTTTTCTATTTGTCACCTTTTTTTCTATCTCTCTGTGAACGGTGTTAAGTCCCAAACGAAAAGACCATTTCGCCCTTGTTGTTTTTTTTAAATCGTGACATTTCCTTTGCTCTCTATTGCTATCTTTTTTTAGCATTTTTATTTTCAACTGTTATGTTTCCCGTTTTTTGTTGCTTCTGTTACCACTGGAATTAACAGCGTTACCACTCTAAAGTAACGGTTGGAAGTGTTAAATAGAAAAGCAAACATGTTTCTAATATCAAATAGGAATTTTTCTCTCCTTTTGAAGTGCCCTGCTAGATGCGGTAGATGGTGTCAAGGCAGATGCCCAAGCAAGGGCAAGAGAGAAAAACAAGGCAGTTGATGTTGGGGCATGATGTTAGGGGAGTTGCATCTCCCACTACTATGTTTGGAACGATGAAACATTGGTGACTACCTATATATTGGCGAGTGGCGACAGTTTAATGGTAGGTGATGCTCTACTGTCAGCGGCAACCCAAACAGCAACCTCCATCCTCTCTCGCTGCTTGACATTGCTATCACGTCACACGCCCTGAATGAAATCACCGACCAAAAGCGAGTAGGAAGATGTCTCTTCGGAAACATCAACATAGCGCACGATAAACACTTTGTCCAAATTCAAATGCAAAGTAGTAATACAAATCTAACACGAACCAGGTCTTGTCTTGACAACTACAAGCGCCCAAAGTCATCCAGTCAATACTTAAAACAGAAACGTTACGCTCCTGCCTCCACAATTGTATCAGCAGCGGTGTGTCCAAGGGAAACCCAAAACACTGGAACAAAATCTCAGACTGGATCCTATAGAATTACAGTTGTGCCGACGCGGGCAAAACATGCTGGGCCCCTAGCATTTTCCAGCATCTTGGGGCAGCAAAGAATCTTAGGCGTCATTGGCATATGGGGACTCATCGCGCTGGGGCTGCTGACCTGGGGATCTGCTATAGCTTCTTCTGGCATCAGGAGGTGGTGGGGGCGACCTGCTCACGTCTCGGGCACCCGGTGGTGACCTGCTGTTATTTCTGGGAGGAGGTGGTGGTGGTGACCTGCTGATGTCTCGGGCTGCCCGTGGTGACCTGCTGTTATTTCTGGGAGGAGGCGGTGGCAGCGGCGGCGACCTGCTGAGACTCCGTGCACGAGATCCTGGTGGCGACCTGCTATAACTTCGCCTCCTAGGAGAACGATCTCGTGGGCTGTAGCTCCTAAAAAACCCAACATTTGTTTTCAGGTTTAACACAAAATAATCCATTGAAAAGGCTGCTAGCGAGGCAAGAAGACATTGATCTGTATTTTATGTAGTCTCTCAAAATGTTCCCCTCAAATATTAGGTTTGGATTCACAATGCTAACGAGGCTATAACAGGTGGGAGAGGGGGATAAGAATGCATTGGATCATATTGTACCAATGCAAGATAAAGAACTACACTCAGAAGTTAGAATGCATAGTTGAATGTTTGATTAAATACTATCCATCAAATCAGGAACACATCTAGTCATGTAGATATTAACTACAAATAACATCTCTAGGTGTAACTTCTCGTCATCATTCTTCTTTTTTCAACATGCCATCTTAATTTTTGCTGCATGTATTTATATCAGTGTAAAGGGGCTACTTTTAATCACAGAGCAAAAGTGAAAAAAGGGGAAATGTGGCAATGACTAGGCTCAAACACAAAGCTGGAGATGTCCAGAAAACCCTGTAAACAGTGCATTTGCGACCATTACTGGATACTCCCTTGGTTATAAAGAATGTGTTAATCTTCGAAATTTTGCTTCGTTCTCAGAAGTTTTAGAATTTCTAGGTGATGTTTCCCAACCCTTAATCAAAACTACTGGATGAATGCATGTGATGGATTGGTGTCATTAGCAAATTACCTTCTGCCATAGCTTGGGCTCCTTCGATATCTTGGGCTGCGGCTGCGGCTGCGACTTCGGCTATGGCTGCGATATCTAGGACTTCGGCTGCGACGCCTTCCACTACCCAGGCCTCCCGAACCAATCCGTAAGCGACATTCACGTGCAAAGTGGCCAGATTCACCACACTCATAGCACTTCATATCAGAACCGTTACGGTCTCGGCCACGGCCACCACCAGCTTTGGTTGACAGCTCAACCTTCCAACCATTCTTACCTATGAAGCACAAATCAACAAGATAACCATAAGCATAAATTCACAAATTGCTGAAATATATGTGTTCACAATAGCTAAAGGGCAAAACTTCGTTCAATTACTAGTGCAAAATACAAAAAATGGGTGAAATATTCATTATCAAGCAGGATCGTAGCATGTTAGCAGTTTGAAACAAACTCAATGGCTTTCTTGCAAAGCAAGCCTTGTATTAAAGTATTGCGGTTGTATGCAATTGCAGGACAAGGACTTGAGTACCTGCTCCATTGTCAGTAAGATATTGTTTATTAGTATACATATGCATTGACAATGTACAGTAGTGCCAAGATATCCAACATCCCAGCATTGCTATAACTATAGACATGACTTAGTATTCATATGTCAGTTGATATAATGGATACTAATTCCTATTCCTGGTAAAAGTGCAACTGCTATGTATCCAACCACAGGCACAAAAATTTCATAGTTGCCAAAGACAGCTTTTCCCCCATTTCATGAACTCAACTCACAGAACACAATAAAAGCACAGAGACATTTGATACCTTCAAGCATACTAAACTATATGGCTATTACTTTCCAGCTGTAAGACAAAGAACTCAAAACTCGCTGATGGATATAATAAAGTTTAGACAAGCAAACTTATTGGGAAGTGACCAACAATGAGAACTTAGAAATCAGGCAGCACAAATATCTTTCACATCTTGACATCACATAAGCTACCACTTCATTTGAGGCACAACTTCCTACGGCAGGGTGATAATTGCTGTGAATCAAAAGCTTTTATTCTATTATCTGAAGTTTATAAGCCTTTTCAAATCTACAAATAAGTGAGTAACTAAAAAGAAAAAAAAAGATAGTTTTTTACATATAGTAATTAAATAGGGCCACATCTACATTCTTTACAAAGGAACAACCTACTATCAGAAAACTGCATAAATTACTTGTACAAAGTCTTACAGGAAAAGGCAAGCTCTCTACACTACAAAGTAATAAATAGGCATCCATAGTTATTAAGTACCATCCAATTCACGAATGGCATCTTGTGCATCCCTGCGGTCATCAAAGTCAATGAAGGCAAACCCTGGTGGTTTCCTAGCAACCCATACACTGCATGGAAAGAACAAATCAGTCCAAGTGAATGCATATAAACTATAATAATCTATTGTACAGAAAAAAAAACATTTTAAAACGGTATGGAGCACAATTTTATTATGAACACGTTTAACTTAGTATCATCTTAATCAACAGCAAACAGGGGATAAACAACACCTCAGCATGCAAATGCAGAAACAAATTCAACCAAACCTACATAGACGGATGGCTAGGAGCCTAGGATACTTTTTCGAGAAACCAAAGTAAAAAAGATGGCACTTTTGTATAGGGTAACAGCTAAACCTGTCAAAATTCAACTACAAACAGAAGTAAATATATTGGCATCAACCAACTAAAGAAAAAGGTTGAAGTATTTCATCCAGTCTTAAGATATCCATAGTATTGAGGAAATATGATTCCGAGTTAATTTTGTCAATTCTGACATCATAGACATAAAAATTCCAGGTCAGAAGGTAGCATTGTTATGTTGGATGCACTTCATAATCACTGGCATGATTCCATCTTTCCATCTATCATAGTAAATTCAACTTCAATCTACTCTACATATCTCACTGGTTGTTTCTTACTCGTCATCATGTTCACCCAGTATTTTTACTGTGTTATCTTCAATCCATCATCAACATGAAGCATAAAAATAATTTGCACAATTGCAAGCGTACTAGATGTCTGGATTAAATCACAAGTGTTCAGAAAGATACCCTCTAATCTTTAGAAAGATGTCCTACCTTTCTTCTAAAAAAACGAAGGATAATAACAACTCACAAGCCTTTAAAACAAAGAAGCTCAAATTAGTCTGCAAGAAACTAAGGAAGCAGCCAACACATAAAGTGGAAATTTTAAAGCTAGACATGTTAGTTGTCTTGAGCTTGATACTACGAACAAGATGTGGTTGTCTATTAGTGAGGCTAACTAGATAAGATTGAGCACCATATGTACTGGTAAGTTGAAACTGCACTTGCCAACTTATCATGCAGAAGCCCAAGCCCTACCAAACTAGGCCTCATGTACTTGTAGTTTAACGTGAGCATAGTACTGCTGCTTTTCCCTTCTATTTCTCAAACAGCATATGCATCACTAAAAAACTCCGAGATTGTCAAGAAACAGACACAACTCTACTAAAACTTGCTCTACTCAACAAACAAACAAAGCATACACAAATGCATCGGCGTTGAGTCACTGCACCACAGTTTCCTTATTGATTTCTATCATATCATATCACATGACCACTGAGTGGAGCACAGGCTTCTGTATTGCTGTTTTACCATTGGTACGCACTATGCTAAATACGAAACTATCATACTCAAAACATAAATTGTTTAGCATGCATGTATATGAACTAGCAAGCAACGGCGTAAAGTCGTATCTGCTATAAACAGTACCACGGAGGCAAGTCGGGGGACATCATAACAGTAAAAAGGTCAATAAAGAAAAAAACGAAGCTTAGCACTTTCGAGCAAAGGCACCGCATCTCACCTCCTCAGAACCCCAAACGTGCGGAACTTGTCCTCGATCTCCCGCGCCGTGACACGCGGATCCAGGTTCCCAACGTAGACGCGAGCCATGAGCTCAGCCTGCAAGAGCGAAACAATCTGAACAAAAAAGTCACTGAAATCCACTCCAAGGCGAGTGGAACCAAGCACCACCGAGGAAACCCAAATTCCTCACGAATTAGACCAAAACGGAGAAGAAAATCGAGGCGCGCTGGCCTAGGAACCAGAAGCAATGAGGGATCTAAAGCGTACTTGCCTTCGCGAGCGAGATCCCTCCGGGTGATTTGAGATTTGGGGTCGCTGGAGCGACCGGGGCTGCGGCTCTAGGGTTTAAGTTCGAGCCGCGGCCAGAGTAGAAGAGGGAGGGAGCGGGTGGAGGCAGGGAAGTGTTTTGGGCGGAAAAGGAGTTGACGACTCAGGCCCGGACTGTCAGGGGTATTTTTGGAATTCCAAGTTAGGTGGGACAGGCCTATCTTCTACACTTTTAAAACAATAATAATATTAATATTTATTATGTATAATTAGTACCATGAGATAAATCGCTGAATATATCTTTATAACAAATTTATTTAGTGATACAAATGTTGTTAATATTTTATATAAGCGTGCATCTCATAATGTTGTTCTTTTTTTTTTGATGAAGTGAGTAAGCAAAAGTTAGTCCGCAAAAGTCAGACTAGTTTCGGGTCTAAATTTTAAATCTAGGGACCTACCTAGAGGGCAGGTTCGGGTTTCATGTCTTGGCTCCGGCCTAGGCAAGTTTTTAATATAAAATAGATAAATTTAGGGCCCGTTTGGCACGGCTTTGACTTGTGAAAAAACAGCTCTGGCTCTGGCTCATATGGAAAAGTAGCTTTTTTTGGCTCTGGCTTATTTGTACGAAAACGTTTGGCAAAACAGCTTCTTCTAGTTGTAAAGAAGATGTCAAATGTCCAAAATACCCTTATATTTTTTTCTCTTTTTTTCTTTTTTCTCTTCATTTTTCTTTTCTTTTTCTTTCTTTTTTTCTTTTTCTTTCCTTCTCCGCGGTTGTCCTTATCCGAACGGCCACACTCCTTATCCTGTCAGGCTGTCACCCACTCCCTCCCTCCTCTCTCTCTCTCTCTCGGTCGGGCGTAGCAGGAGGCTGGCGGGGGAGCTCGAGGCCGGCGGTGGGGCGGAGCAGGGAGGGGCCGGCAGTGGGGCGGAGCTGGAGCTTGAGGCCGGCGGGGCGGAGCAGGGAGCCGGCGGTGGGGCGGAGCTCGAGGCCGGCCATGGATGCCGCCTCCGCTCGCGTAGTCAAGCTCCGCAATGGCCGTGGCCTCGGCACGCCACCGAGATCCAACATGGCCGCGGCCTCAGCACACCGCCGTGCTCTGCTTCGACTGCTGAGCTTCGGCCCGGCCGTGGGCTCCGCACGCGCCGCCGGTCGCCATGGCGTCCGCCGGCCACCACCCCCGCCGCCGCCTCCTCGCTGCTGCTGAGCTCGCAGGCTTGCCTGATGGTAAATGTTGTACTTTCTGTGAAATAGCAAGGGCACATGCATACTTTGGCTCGTGAGGTGGAGGAATGAGCCGGTATGAGCCACTATTTTTGGCTTCTCATCGGCGGAAGAACCTAGAGAGCGGAAAAGGTGGGGGCTTCTCCTGGCTTTTCCTCGTGAGCCATTTTGAGTTATAGCGTTTGGCAGGGCTTCACCATGAGCCGCTCAAGAAGCCGCTCGATGAGCCCTGCCAAAGGGGGGCTTAATGTTTTAGATTGGACTCGAAACAAGAAAAAGTTTTATGAGCGGCGAGACCTCTTTTTTGTGAAGGCAAAAGCGGCAAGACCTCTTGCCAGGTCGTATCCATTAAGGGACGAGGCTTGTCAGTTTAGCTCCGGTCTACCTAGAGATGGCAACGGACACAAACTAGCTAGGTTTCGCCAACTCAAACATATACTCATGAACATAAAATGTGCCCGTTAAAGAATTAATGACCTGTCATGAGTTTAATTTTATGCTCGAACCTATGCCCACTCAGGTCATGGGTACCCAACGGGTCGCTCATGCCCGCAACATCAAGCACACTATGTCACTACCAGTAAGCAGATAATAATAGTATAATACATATTAACAATTGTCATTAAGAAGCCAAAAAGATGGCCAGCTCCTCGAACGGAGCCACCGTCCACGTCGCCCGAAATTCCCACCACCGTCCGATCTGTCATCGTATGGCCAAGATTGCTTTTAGCCGCTTCCGTTGGAATCAGCTTCTTATAACTCTTCGTCGTCGCAGTTGCTCTGGCCAGCTTCTGCACCTTCTCGTCAGGACCCCAACCACTAAATATATACCTGGCTCCCGCTTCTCATTCCCTGGCTTCCTCCTCTCTCCCCATCGGTCTCTCTCTGTCCCGACGCACGGAGGGGCGACAACGGCACCGCCGGATGCGACTGCTGTGAGGCGGCGGGCGCCGCCCTCCTTCGCCTCCTCCTCCTCCTCCGTCCAACCTCGGCTGCCTCTCGCCTCCGTTTTCCCCTCCCCTTTCTCTCTCTCCTTTCCTTTTGATGGCGTGACAGACCAAACCCTAGCTGCGCCATCGATATCCTCGTATGGAGGTACGACATCCTCTATCTCTCTCTGACCCTTTCACTTTCCATGCTCGTGGAGGTTGGTCGTGATTGCAACGCGGCGGCGGCAGCGGCAGAGGGGAGGGACCTGGAGCTGCGCCATGGGGCCTACGGTCGGCGCCGGCGAGGACAAGACCATGTCAGGTGAGTGAGTCGATCGGCTCGCAAGGCTCTAGGAGGGGTCGTGTTGTTTGGTCCGCCCATTGTTCTTGGAGATACGCCGTCTCGTTTAGTTCTTGGGTTTAAAATCATCTTGCGCTGTTCATACTTGACATCTGTGGTGTGGAATTATGGAAATCGTTGTTGCTGCTCGAGCTGCGAATGCGTGTCTTTGAGGTTTTCCTACAAAGGTCCAGTTTAGTTTGCAAAAAATTTTGCAAAATTTTTCACATTTCCCGTCACATCGAATCTTTGGACGCATGCATGAAGCATTAAATATAAATAAAAAATAAAACTAATTACACAGTTTAGACGAAATCCACGAGACGAATCTTTTAAGCCTAATTAGACTATGATTGGACACTATTTGCCAAATAACAACGAAAACGCTACAGTAGCCATTTTGCAAAATTTTTTGCATCTAAACAAGGCCAAAGTTGGAATATTTCATGTTTTTTCCCTGTTTTTTTTTCCTACAAATTTGGATTGGCGATACGTATAACCCCTTCTATTTTAGGGAAACACAGTGATTTTTTTTGTTTGGTTTATTTATTTTCTTGCCCGCCCGTGATTCAGAGCAAAGTAGAACCGTTATTTTGTTCGGTTCTTTCAATCTGTGATTTTGTTTTATTCAAGCATTGGATGCTTTTAGAACACACCTTTTGAAGGTTAAAACTTAAAAACTGAGGTTTTCCACGATTTCAAGTTAGATTTTTACATAGTATTTTGGCGGTTGGCGTCTGATTGAATTATCTTTATTTACTTGATTTTTTTTTCTTCGGACTTATTTTTACATGATAAAATATTGGCATCTAGGAGTGGTAGTTTTACTATTTTGTTTTTTTCTCTGCTGTCTTGCCCTTCTGGCAGGATTTCAATGCAAATTTAGTTTTCCAGCTCGAAGACAAATACAAATGCCACCGCCACAAAGCCTCCTTTCTTCGAAAAACTGTGTTATGGAAGGGTAGCTGCCATTTTTTCCCCATGCGTTGCAAAACTTGCGGAATTTCGATTTACTATATGTGAACAAGTTACCTAGAATGTTAGTAATAATTTGGAGTGTGCGTTGGATTCTCCATACGGCACTACAGGATGAGATGAAACCATGATTTTTATTAACACTTCGCTAACTGAACGAATAGTGAGATATACTGCGGTGTAGCCCATGCTCTAACCAGTGCACTTTATATTTCAGAGCTCCGGGAAAAGCATCGTGTGGACCTGGAGAGACTAACAATTACATCAAGACCATTCAAGACATTGGCATTCTTTGTGTTAGCCATTGCTCAGAGTTTGGAAAGAACATGTTCATCTGTTCTGAAAAAAGGTTCTCGGTTAAAAATCGCAATGCTTTTGGTTGCTGCTACTTGGGTTCTGCTCTTGTTCACTGATGGCTTGCATGAAAAGGTACCGTCTTCTTTCAAATTAATTAGAACATCTGTATATCACAGGATATTTGAAGCAAAATATTATTGATGTGACCAATCTATAACAATGTAGATGAAATTCTCTTGAACAATATGGAAGCAAATTTGCTAAATGGCAGATAGTTTTAGGTCTTCCCTAAATATATATAGCAGCTTGGATAAACATGGTATGTTGTCATTGATGCAGCATCTACAGGAGCTACTTTGGTATGTCAGGTTTGGATTGTGGTGGATCATACTAGGGGTCGCTTCATCGATTGGATTACGTAATTACAAATAGTTTCAGATGTGGTGAAATTGTGCATTAGGAGTTTAATTAGTTGATTTAAATATAACAAGAGTTTCTGCTTACACTGTAATTATCTTGCAGGTTCTGGTTTGCACACTTTCATAATGTATTTAGGTCCCCATGTTGCCCTGTTTACTATCAAAGCGGTTCAGTGTGGTAGGGTTGATTTAAAAGGTGCTCCTTATGACACTATTCTCCTTAAAAGGAGCCCATCCTGGTTGGAGAAAGACTGTCTGCAGTTTGAACCCCTAATTTATCATGAAACAATTCCATTCAGCAAAATACTACAAGAAGTTTGTCTCGAAGCTGTTCTTTGGGGCATTGGAACTGCACTTGGAGAGCTTCCTCCATATTTCCTCTCAAGAGCAGGTTTTGTTCATACTGCTCTGCATACTAACTATAGCATAATTTACTTGATTATTACAGCTATTTCCTCTTGCTTGTCCACTTGATCCGTCTCTTCCACTTTGAGTCATTGCCTCATGCCCTCATCAGTTGTCCAAGGGCTGGTTAAAAAAATACAATTCTACCTCCTGCCTATTTTTTGATAATAATACCACCTTTCATTGAAGCATACTTGTGCTCGGATTTCCTGGCCAGAGTAGCAAACTAAAATTGTGTAATAGTCTTCTTGTTCTTCTTAGACAATGGAATAGAAATATCCCAGCCTCCACATTGTGAGATGCTTTAGGCGGGTCCTTATTAGAATAGGTGCAAAAGCAGTAAAAGGAAAACAAAATGCTTAATAACAGCGATCTACAGCCATTATAAACCAAGTCTGCTGGTTCTGTAACTAAAGAAACAAATATAAGATATGTGCAAGAGAATGCAGCATTTTTCATTGAATACTTTTTTTCCTTGTCTCCTTTTAGTTTTGTAGATATAAACAATACTTTTTTTCCTTCTCCTTTTAGTTTTGTAGATATAAACAATGATGTCTTCATATTGTTATACATGAAAATGAAAATGGTAACCATCTTATTAGCTTATATCACAGGCTAAGCCCCCCTTCTACTAAGAAATTGAAATCATTTATGATCCATGGGGCTTATATAGGTATCAAAGGAATAGTGAGCTTGTTTATATCAAAAAAGTTTTACAGCTCTGCTACCAGTAGGGTTATCTAGCTTACAAGTTAACCACAACAATCCATCATATAAAGTTAAATTTAGGATCAATGTGCCTTACAAGATTGTGCCATTGGTTAAAGGCATCAACTTCGATGATGCAGTAAGCCCGTTTTTTTTCTAAGTATGTGTTATGTTGCTGACTCCTTTTAAATAATGAACCACAGCTAGCATGTCAGGCCGCGTAATTGATGAGTTGGAAGATTTGGATGCTTCCATTTCAGAAGGTTTTCTATCATCAACTTTGCGCCAGGCCAAAAGATGGCTCATGTCTCATTCACAGCATTTAAGCTTCACTCTAATATTCCTACTTGCTTCGGTTAGTATCATTTTGTTGACATTTAAAATTTGTTTGTTCAAGTCATATTTTAGTATGTTGCATTTTTACCCTACTTGCTGACTTGCCTTGTAGCACCTTGTCAATTTAGACTGTAATAAGGTGAAGGCCCATTTAAATCGTTGAAGAAACTCACATTCACTCTTTTCTGACATTTGCATGACATATTATTGTTAGATCTTTTGAATTTTTGGTCTCACCGAAGTTTTATACTTATTGACATATTATTCCTTTCCTTATGAGATGTATGACATGGAGAAACTGTATAATTATTTTTTCTGTCAGGTGCCAAACCCTCTATTTGATCTTGCCGGTATGTTGTGTGGACAATTCAACATCCCTTTCTGGAAGTTTTTTCTAGCAACTTTGATTGGAAAGGCTATTGTTAAAGTTTGTATCCAGGTTCGTCAAACTTCTTGGTGCAATTCATATATTTGCATTTTGCTGTGAATTATAGTCATAGTATCATGCAGATTTCTTCTCATCTCCGTTAAGACAACTGACTGTCATTTACAAATCACTTATGTAGACCACGCCCAAGATTGTTGGGATAGGGATTATGGTGGTTTCAGATGACAGATTTGTCTGTACCTTCTTTGTCTTTGGGGAGGAAATATATAGTCCTCGTCATAATTTGTAAGTATTCTTCTATCTGCAGCATGGACTTCTTCCATTTTCATAGATAAGTGTTTCTAAATGCGTTCAGTATTGTATGATTTACCTTTAGTTACCAAGTGTTCTTCAATGTATAGCATGACCGAGTGATTATTGGTGCTGTAGCATAATTTTGATGCTCCTATGTATGAGACTGAAGTTTCTTTTCAAATTATATGTGTATGTGCGTGCTTGCTTTGCCCCTAATAGTTGTTTTCATGATATAGTGCCCGTTTTTATATGTATAATCTATTTATTTAGCATGATATGTCAAGCATAAATTTCATAATTATATCTTCAACACAATGATATTCATTAATAAATAGAACGTTTGAGACGGTGCTTATGTATAATTTACTTATCATGGATGTGTCAATAACAAATTCCTTAGTTTTTTTCAATACAACGAGCGTTATTAGTAAATAGAATATTTGAAGAGAACATTTGGAGTAGTGCTAATTCCCGGTGCTGTTTTTTTATACATGTTTTTTATGTGGACAGGTTGTGGTAAACCTCATTCCTTTGGAAACCAATGGAGCTACAGGCAATATATATAGGTGTGTGTAGCCTTGCTAAAGTATGTTCAGTTATTGTTGATTCTTAGATATCTATTGCACTCCTTTTGGGGTTTTTTATACTATACACATTACTATGGATCTTGCTTCTTGCCATGTGAAGAGAGCAGTTAAATGATAAATATCTGTTCCACTTAACTGTTGTTTCTAGAATTTTATGCCATCAATTTAGGTGTGCTTCCTAGATTTGTGTATCTATGATAAAAACAGGTCACCCTCCATGTGTACAGCCACATCATGGCTGTCAACTAAATTTTTTTTGTCCCATGTCAGGTTCATGTTGCTGTCATTTTTATCCAAAAGTTTGTCCATTGTTGTACATCTAACCCCCCCAATTTAGCTTCTTGCCATGTGAAGAGAGCAGTTAAATGATAAATATCTGTTCCACTTAACTGTTGTTTCTAGAATTTTATGCCATCAATTTAGGTGTGCTTCCCTAGATTTGTGTATCTATGATAAAAAACAGGTCACCCTCCATGTGTACAGCCACAACATGGTTGTCAACTAATTTTTTTTCTCCCATGTCAAGTTCATGTTGCTGTCATTTTTATCCAAAACTTTATCCATTGTTTGACATTTAGCCCTCCCAATTTATTTTCATACGATGTATTTGATTTCAAATTCTCCGGTGTGCCTATGACTGTCCATTCGAACTTAGGTCGATAACTATTCATATGTCAGCCACTATCTAAGTTTGATTGCAAGAAAGGGATAGAGTTAGCATGCTCACCCTATTTAAGTTCTTTTATGCTCTCAACAATTTAACTGTATCTTATCTGCTGCTAAGTCAGGGTCATTTCTGTGTGTACGTGATTGAAAAGGTCTTCTCTCCTTACTTTAGGTCCATGAATATTATCCGAAACGTACCATTCATTCTTTTCTTACTCGAGTATTAGAAGTAATGATCCATATAAATCGACATTAAGAGATAAGACAGTATGCATCCACAAATTAATATTCGTACACATAATTGTTTCAACTATTTTCATAAGACACTATTTTTTTTAACAGCATGTCAGCAAGAGTATTCAGATACTTTGTAGAACTTTCTCTAGAGTCAATTTGACTAAATATATTATCTTAGGTACCATTAGGTACCTTACATGGTTAGATCTATTTCTTTTGTATTGACCTTTCTCGAAATATAAAAGATGATGATAAGCTTCAAATCATGTATTTGTTTACTTTATGGAAATGGCAGAACAGAAGCCTATAGAACCCATCAATTTGAAACATGCTCATGCGCAGTTGGTCCAGTATTCAGTTTTATTAGTAGGAGTTCCTTTTTAATTATTCTCTGTATATTCATTAGTATGAGTTCTTTTTTTATTATTCTCTGTATATTCAGTGTGTTCCTTGGATTAGGATATAGAGCCCTAATTGGATTACGATATAGAACACTAATAAGGTTTCATATGGCCGTCCTTGCTTTTCAGGCAATGCGCCATAACATTTGTAGACCATTTTACAGATTTCACATAAAGGTACCGCTTTTTAATTTACCATTGTTACAGTTTCGTCGGCCTCATCGAACCATGCTTATGTGCAATTACAGTATTTCCCTTTACCCAACGATGCGTTATTGAGCAAAACTACAATATGATTCTTATTGAATAGTTTTTTTTTCTTGTGGGGATATTTTACAAACTATATTTTGGTAACCAGTATGCTTTATTTGTCTATTGCAACACAAGAGACCGACCGTGTAATGGAGATTAGAAACAAACAGGATCTTAGGAGGAGCCATTGATGTTCCAATTTTACAGCTTCCTTTTCCAACCTTGCCGATGCTACTGACAACTTCAGGGTTCCTTCCTGGTGCCTACTGTAGGATGTAAACTTCTTCCTTGTTTTTAAATTGGCATATTTATTGCAATATATTAGTTATGTGCTGTCCGATTCTGCCTATTGCATTTGTAAACTGTCTCCACCATACAACTAGATTACCCAAATACAGTTATTTCTTCAGTCAGTAATTTCTTTTTCCTCCAACCAGGTTACAGTAGTTACGAAGGTGGCGGCTTCACTGAAACATGTGCGGGATCATACATGTCAGATGACTCAGATTTCCCAAAGCGTCTCCAACATATATATCCACCAAGTTATACAGACCACAACAGCAAAAGGTAGTCCTGTATAGAGAAGTTCAAAACCGATTCCAGTCTTTGATTGTAATAGACAGGCCATCGTACTCTCATCTACCATTATTTAGCTACAACCGTCTCATGCAGTCCTAAACTTAAATGCCTATTTATCCAGATACTTTGACAAAGCGTCTTTGTAATATCCAGACCCACCCATGTCTACTACTATAGTACAACCTAGATCTGCACAACTCTACTGATACTTTATCTTCAGACTCTGTTCTCTTCTGATGTCATTCAAGTTTCTTATGTGTATATTAGGACTTTAATCTATTGTACTGCAAACCTATCCATATTATGTTAGACCTCAGTTCACCCAAATACCTCCGCGCGCCCTGCCACTAGTATACTCATATATGCATACCGCATAACACACTAAAAAAACATAAATGAGAAAATCACATTTCACCAACCATTCAACAGCCACCCACCTTAGTTTTTGTGAACAGACGACGATGCATATAAAGAGCTAATAATATTTCATGAGAATTTCAGTTATACACTAATGTGAAAAGTGCAAATGGAAACATGGGACCCTCGATATCTACTTCAAAGAAAGCTACGACATCTCGCTTTGATTGGAAGAAATTCACACTTATTTTAATTTTATTTGAACTTCACTTGAGTATAGGATGTGATACTATTAAGTGGGACTGAAATGTCATTACTTGAAGGTGTCCTAAGTGCTCAATGGATCACTAACAATATCGTAGACACCCTAGAATAGCAACCCTTTGCTAACTTTGCCTAGAGCCAGTGGCGGATCCACAGGGGGGGCTGCCGGGGCTACAGCCCCCCCTAGTGAGCCTAATCTCTTCATAAATCACTATTACATAGTGGCAAATCACCATTAATCTTTAGTGTTAGCCTTAGATCTTCATTGTTTAGCCCCCCCTTAATCACCATCCTAGATCTGCCACTGCCTAGAGCTGTTCGGACATGCTCTCACTTGGCTAGAATCCCGAGGGTCACAACAACATCGTAGCACCTGACAGAAATAGAAGCAACCAATCTTTAATTTGGGTTTGTTGTGTTGGATGGTTGCAAACAAACTATGCATTTTTATTTGCCTTTCATAATGGTGGAGACCGTTGCATGATGCGCTCACATACTTGTGTGTGGGTCCAAACGATTGTTTGTTGGCCGTGCCGGTCTGTCTGCCCACGTCTCTTGCGGCAAGTCAAGCTTATGCACTGTAGTCAGATGGATAGGTTGCTGCCTCGCTGGTTAGCATGTCTTGGAGCCTTCTACGACCTATGGTTCTAGCAACATTGAGCTAACAAGCGTTCAAGGCAAAAGAAACGGAGAAAAAGGTCCTACTACCTTTGATTTATTTTTCCTTTGTGTCAAGTGGTCTATCTTTTGTATTATCAGTCATTTTTCTTGATGAATATCAGATATGATGCACTCTTTTGAGTGCCTTAATTAAAAAAATCCTATATAATTTAGGACTTCAGCCCACTTCGTTGAAAACAAAAGGCTCACAAGGACTTGACGTTTCACTGGATTTGTGGGTGTGAATGGTTGAGGTTGCTCTTGAAATGCAAAATTCATGTGGACGATGTTTCGCCATGAGCTTCAAACCAGATTTTGGATATTTTTAGAACAATGAACTGCTATCCAGTCATTCGTGTTAGGAATAGTTTTTGGGCACGAGGGGGGCCAAAAAGAAATAAAATGAGATTATTTGTTCTAGCTGGAGTCGTCGGTTGGATGGTACATTATCCAACTTTTCAATTTTCTAAGATGGTGGAAACCTTACCGATGATAAGCAAACCTCATGACAAATTTTTTTTTTTGCTAAGGGTGTGTTTAGTTGGGGAGGTGAAAATTTTTGGGTGTCACATCGGATGTGTCGGAAAGATGTCGGGAGGGGTTTTTGGATACTAATAAAAAAACAAATTACAGAACCCATCAGGAAACTGCGAGACGAATCTAATGATACTAATTAATCGGTCATTAGCACATGTGGGTTACTGTAGCATTTAAGGCTTTTCATGGACTAGTTAGGCTTAAAAGATTCGTCTCGCGATTTTACCGAGAACTGTACAATTAATTTTTTTTTTCGTCTACATTTAGTACTCCATGCATGTGTCCAAATATGCTCTTTTACTGTAGGAGGCAAAAAAAAAATTTGGAAACTAAACAGGGCCTAAGTCAGGATGACTTGTGCTTCTGAAATTCTTTTTTTTTTAACGTAGCGCTTTCTGAAATTCTAATGAAATAATTTTGTTCCAAACAGGCAAAAACTAGCTTGCTCGGTGCGCAGTGAAAGAGCGAGCACAACGTTAGGAATTCAAACTGTACATACATGCTCAGCCTTCTAAAGCACCCAAATGCTGTGAATCTATACCACTGATGCTCAGCTCCTTTGCCATAAAAAAAGATCCTTCAACAAATTCCTAATGATATGCTCCTGAAGTTTTCCAAGTTGAGCTCGAAGTTGTGCCATTCCCATATTATCTCATTAACATGCATGGACCTTAAATCGATCCACGCTAGTGAATATATAGTACATGCTCAACTGATTGTTTTTTAGCTTGCAGTTACAAACACAACTATTACAAAAGACAAATCAGATATTCCATAATAGGCCCTGTATTTAATTATAATAGTTGCAAGCAGAAAAAGATAAAATGTATCAGTACATATGAAAATCGTGATTATATATTATGAAAGTACTTCTCTACAGGCGATATACTTGCTTCTCATAATAAGTTCAAGATATATATAATCACACGTGAGATCGAAGCTAGAAAAAAAATCCATGTTACACAAAAGTGACCATCATTCTGTCATTATATACACGATATTATGATGAAAACATGCAAAAAGAACTACTCACCAAGTCATCAGTCTCAAACTAAAGTGTTTTCCTCTCGGATAGAACGTATAAGAAGTTCCTCTGAAAATGTAATAGGCAGCATGCAAAAATATCCTAGTCCACAACGATCAATAGCCTTCATAGGCTCTGGCAATAAAAAATACAACAGAATATTGCCACTCGAGCTCAATCAACAAGAACACATTAAAAGTAAGACTTGAGGTACCCACATTTTCATAGTAAGATCAATCAACAAGAACATTTACAAAAATAAGACTTGAGGTACCCACATTTTCATGGTAAGATGAAATCACACGCTAGCAATAGATTCATCATTCCATTGCAGGTGTAATCAGCTCAGTATATACAAACAACCAGTCAGAGACTTCAAGTCCAAATGTCCAATCCACATCTTGCAAGCTCAATGGTTTGGCAAAAGAAGGAAAAGAGTTCTCAAAGACTTCAACATTTCACATTTAAGTATGAAGAACTGCTCTTTAGCAGGTGCTATCATCAGAAATTGTTCGGCTACATAGAACGACTGTGTTACATGTATATTAATGTTCAGCCCATGCTATCGTGCTTGATAAAGATACAAGTCTGGGTGTGCTATTGCACAGCCATCTGGGATTAAAAAAGGGGGTAGACCCAGTGCCGGAGGCTCCCACGAGTGGGGTCTGGGGAAGGGAAAAACCGAGGCAAGCTTTCCCCCCCGCAAAATCTACGGGGAGGCTGCTTCGAACCCACGATCGAGTGACTCAGTGAGACAGCTCTCATCACTGCACCAGGCCTGCCCTTCGCACAGCCATCTGGGATTAACTCCCAAAAAAATTGGGTGGATCCAACAAATAAGATTCAGATAAGAGCTCTCCTGGCCAAGGAACGTGAAAAAGAAATCTCCAGTCATGGTCCAGTATTATTGCCCAAATAAACTAGAAATAGCCGTCAGATATCCAACTAGCTGCAGAAATGGATGAGCACGTGATCACACATTAGTAGTGCAAAACTGTAATTAACATTCTGGGTTCAAAGTAAATAATTGTCTAGCATCAGACATCACTGTGTCCATTATAACATTTCCCAAGTCATGTTATTGGTTATGATAAAAGTTTGTATATCTCTGTCAAAAAAAAAGTTTATATATGCTAAAAACCGAATTTCTCCTACATTCAGTTCACGTACCTGCCCTAAGATGCCCTTTCCTGTGTGAGCTTCCACTACCAATCCAGCAGTCAGTCCTATCATTGCCAATGCCCCGTTGATCGCTTCTGCTTGACGGCGCCTCTGCAAAACAGACCACAGCGATTTGGATCAAATTTGAAGAGTAAGAAAACACAATGAAGCATCAATATAGAATATAGACAGAATGAAGGTAACTTTGCCAACTGGTGGCGCAAGACAATGAAAAGGGTGGAGAAAGAGCATAGAAGGGGAGTGAATTCTCTAATAATCTTGGGTGCTTCGATTATCTGAAAGCATAGAAATGCATGTCTTCGAGGGTCACCTTCGGTAACATCAATTATAAGGGAGTTCAAAGATGAGCATAGTCTCTGGTGCCTAGCCGGAGCTAAGAAGCTGCAGGGTTTAGAACTTGGTGGTAGAATCTAGTTTTCTTTGTAGCTTTGGTCGGGTCATGTTTTTTTTGGCTCAAGTTTTTCGTCTTTATTCTGATGCTCAAACCACCTCCCATAGTTGGTCCCATATGAGATAAGTGGGCTGTATGGGGACCATTTTCTTCTCTAATACAATGAAGTGCAGCTCTCCTGTGTTTTCCAAAAAAAATATAGAATATAGACTGATATTGGGACTCAGAGGGGAGTGCAGCAGATGAGTTTTCCAGGACAAACAGACACCCATTAATGGATGATGAAATAACTATTTGTTAACAGAAAATGGAAGTAATATATTAGTGAAATAATAAACATACATGTTTCTTGAATCACCAAAGGAATTTCAGCATCTCTTTTATAAATAATAATTTCCCCTGCAGGTAGAGTTTTTTTTAATTTAATAATACATGTCCATGTGAACATTACTGCAATGTACAGTCCACTAGGTAATATTAAGTTGAATATCCATTTGCAGTTAGGTTAGATGCCTCAACTGAAGAACATGCAATCAAGTTTTCACCCACAGAAAAAAAAAATAGAAATGGGGAACTTGCAGGACAACATGAACAGGGAAAAAACTAGTTCTGTTTCCAGTTATCTGAAACAGTGATTCATCACCAACTATTGGCCCAAACAAAAGATAGATGTTTTCCACTTTTCCTTATTATGAAGATTCATTCCTTTAGCATATATGGTTGATTTAATCTAAGGAATGATGCACTCCAATACAGCAACAATGCACCTTCAGCTTTTCTTTGGCCCTAATTTCTTGCATTTGTTTAGCAGCTAGGTGCTTAGCTTCCAGTGGATCAACCATCACAACATTCTCACCTGAGCTTCTTTTGCCTTGTGGTGCCTGATTTATTTGAAAAAACCAGTTTAGCTACCAAGAGAGAATGTATTTATATAGAATAAGAATGCAGCAACTGGCACTAAAGAAGGTATCCTGATTGGGATATAGGCCTAAGAAATTGAGCTTAAACTTCTAAAAAGAATATCAAAATCACATAAAGTTATGTTCAACAAACATTATTAATGCCATAGTCCTACCAATCCTAAAAAATAGATGGCCTACTCAAAAAGCCTGATGCATACATCTGCACTAGCAAAGGCCAGAACGTGGCTTCTCCGATATAATGTATGTCCCAATTGCTTGTATTGGATTGTCCATCTATGAGAGAAAAGACATATAACTCAGAGGTCAGTTAAGTTGTAATGTGTACTATTGATGTCACCAACCACAACCAGAATTAGCTATTATTAGTAAACTAAGTAAAAATCAACTGATATTAATTCAAAAGTACTGCTCTCCTGGCTGCTTGCAACCCCAAATGAGGAAGTTGAACTGCTTCACAGTTGCACAAAAAGTCGAAATGAATTTTTCCAAGAGTTTGTAACTGAAGAACAGGTTTTGAACTTGTAACTAGTAACTACTCTACATATGGTAGGAATGGAAACCAGATACACCAGAATGCGGAGTTCCAACCAAATATTCTTCAAACTTATAGCAGTTAAAGGTAAATTCACAAGATTGCAGAGAATAAAAACCAACACCAAATGGTTTTCGTGTTGGCTAGCTTCAGGAACAACAATGCAAAATTCTCGTCTTCTGACAAGAAAAATAATAGTAAACATCATCGAGCAACTTAATTTGAGATTTCGAGAAAGCTTTAATGAAGTGGCCAAGAGCAATACTGCTTCAATGGAGGCAGGGCAACAAGAAACAAGAACATACCTGGACAAGGACGGAGAAGAGGACACACGCTCGATCGTGAGGAAGTGGGAGGAGCCAGAAGAACAAGAGGCTGGAAGAGGAAGAATCGACGCCGAGAAGCAGAGACCGGTGGAGCACGCCATTCTTGCTGCTCCCCGCCTCCTACCCCCTCTCCTCCTCTTTTTCTACGGACGCCGGACACCGTCGTCTTCCATCCTCTAGTTTTTCGTTTTTCTTTCTTTCTTCCTTTCCCAAATCAGGTCGTCGTTATCCTCTTCCCTTACCGTTAGGTGGGCTTCTTCATGATCTTGGGCCGGCCCACGGCCCAAGCGGAAGACAGAGATCACCACACTGCTTGGTGGATGAACTGGCTCACGCCGCGGCCGCCATCACTAGCGTTAGCTTCTGCGTGTGGCCGTGGGCGCCTGCCTGCTCCCGGCATGACGACCGCCACCGCCATCGTCGCCGGGCATGGCCTCGCCCTGCGCCGGAGCCACCCCCTCCCTAACCCGCCAGGGCGAGCCACCACTTCGGTCTCCCTCCCCGCGCGCCCCGTCACTCCAGCCCGCTGCATGATTGTTCCGGCTAGCCCGTCGCCACGGTCGCGCCGGTGCCGCTCCATCTCCTCCGAGAGCTCCACCGCCGCATCCGCCGCGGCCGACATCACCGAAGAAGAAGTCAAGCCCGAGGATGAGGAGGACGAGGTGGACCCGCAGGCGGAGGTGTGCTACCTGGACCCCGACGCGGACCCGGAGTCGATCCGGGAGTGGGAGCTGGACTTCTGCTCGCGGCCGATCCTGGACGCGCGCGGCAAGAAGGTGTGGGAGCTCGTGGTCTGCGACGCCACGCTGTCGCTCCAGTTCACGCGCTACTTCCCCAACAACGCCATCAACAGCGTGACGCTCCGCGACGCGCTGGCGTCCGTGTCCGAGGCGCTGGGCGTGCCCATGCCCGACCGCGTCCGCTTCTTCCGGTCCCAGATGCAGACCATCATCACCCGCGCCTGCGGCGAGCTGGGCGTGAAGGCCGTGCCGAGCCGGCGGTGCGTGTCGCTGCTGCTGTGGCTGGGGGAGCGGTACGAGGTGGTGTACAGCCGACACCCGGGGTTCCAGGCCGGCACCCGCCCGCTGCTGGCGCTCGACAACCCGTTCCCCACCACGCTCCCCGAGAACCTCTTCGGCGACAAGTGGGCGTTCGTGCAGCTCCCGTTCTCCGGTCAGTAGTTCGATTTGCCACAGCGATTAACCTTGATTAAGCCATTGATGAGGCCTTTGTTGTGCAGCTGTGAGAGAGGAGGTGGAGTCACTGGGGAGGAGGTACGCATTCGGTGCGGGGTTGGATTTGGATCTGCTGGGGTTCGAGCTTGATGACAGCACGCTAGTCCCTGGTGTCGCCGTGGAATCATCTCGCGCCAAGCCTCTAGCCGGTAAGTTTGTACTGTACCAAATATTCAGCCAACGCCAATGCCACAATAGAAGAATGACAATGTGCTGTCTCGATCGGCGTATTGAAATTAACAAGCAGCCTGAAGCCCCAAAGAATTCAAAATGTGATTTTTTTTCATGGCTAATGCTTGATTGCGAATGCATCTATCTATATGTTCAGATTATGGGGCGTAGAAGTAGATGTTTTTTTTGTTGGTAAAAAAACTAAATTCTTATTAAATAGTACTTGCGTATCAGCTGATCACTTTGATCTCTATGAACTATGATCTCATTGAAATTGGCCGGTATTGACTTTCTCTCAACTTAACTTTTTTGGTGCAAAATGATCGGTGCATATATACAACTCAATAAAGATTGATTATTGTGCACCTAGGCAAGTTTTGGCATGTCATATGAGATGATCTCACATGGTTATGGACTAGAAGAAATGACAACCGGATATGCATTTGGTGTTGGACAAGTTACAGTACTTGAACTGCATACTGTAAAGCTGAATTGAAGAGCTAGCTTCCATGTTCGTGGAGTCATGACTCATCATCAGAAACCAACGGTATCATCTTTGTGTTTTCTATCTCTTTCCATTTCAGCGTGGATGAACGGTCTGGAGATCAGCGCGATGGAGGTGGACACAGGCAGGGCGAGCCTGATCCTGTCGGCGGGGGTCTCGACGCGGTACATCTACTCTGGGTACCAGAAGACCCCCGCGGCGACGCAGGAGGCGGAGGCCTGGGAGGCGGCCAAGAAGGCCAGCGGCGGCCTCCACTTCCTGGCCATCCAGGAGAACCTCAACTCCGACGGCTGCGTGGGATTCTGGCTCCTGCTGGACCTGCCCCCGCCTCCTGTATGATGGTTGATGGATGATCCAGCCGGACGCTAGTTTCTTTCTATCGTGGATTTCGTCTTTGGAAATCACCGTAGCATCGATGTCTAGTGCTGATAGTAAATTATTTTTGGAAATCGGTATACAGAAATTCAGAGAGGAAAGTATAAAGGTATGTTTGAACAGCCTTGCAGTGCAGGTCGCAACGATTTGTTTTTGTTTTGTTGATTAATTCCGCTGATGGCCCAATGGTACCATCGGCCCGAGCTCTAGGCGGCCGCCTTCCTCCGTCGCAGGCCAGCCCGTCCCGCCCAGCGGCGTGGCGGCCCAGTGTATCGTCGGCCCTAGTTTTTTCGCGACGATCTCTCACTATTGGCCCCTGCAGCATACACTGGGCGTGAGCCATACAGTGAGTAATTTTCTAAACCAAGAGTAGATGGATAATTAACGATATTTGAACTGGTTAGGTGCAAAAGTCCACAAGAAAAATGTAAGGGGACATGATCCTTTTGGCCTCAACCAATCAACATTAGTTGAAATTTATATAATACAAAAAAAAAGAAATCAACTTTTTCGCTTTTCCTTTCTAAACGTCAACTAATGTTGACTAGAGAGAGTATTTATCTTTATCTTAGTAAATGATAGTTTAAAGAAAACTATCATATCCACTCTCGAGGTTTGAAATTATACAACACCAGTAAAGAAGATTCTACTATGATTACAGTACCATATATCCTAGAACAAAGAGTCCTCAAATATAAAATAACAAAAACAAAAAGCAGATTGTTTTCTATGCGGATGAAGAAACATAGTATAATATTTAAACAGAAAAGTCTACGCAAAACACACTACTACACAAAAAAATTATGTGTGGTGTTTGGCTTTTGCCCTCCGAGACGGCTGGGCTGGTTGCCCGCCTCCGTTATTCGGTAGCCGAGCAGCCGGGCCAACGACCGCCTTGGTTGATAATTAATGGAGGCGGCACTACAAAAAAATATCCTTATACATGACGATTTACTTTTGTCACAGACAAGCGAAAATGCTGACGATCGCGAAAAACGTCATGTATCCCGCGTCATACATTTGTTGGACCGAATTGAGTCGTTACAAATTAGCATTTGTGTTCATCATGGATTAGGTGTCCATCTCCTATAACCAGCCCAGATCTAAACCATAGTGATGAAAAAGAACATTAGAAATTAGTGCCAAATCATCACAGCATTAACGATACAATCAACATTAACCTTGTCACACATTAAGACACTCATGAAACACATAAAGTGGAACAAAGCTCATTGCTCATCATTTTCATTGAAACCATCAACATCTGTACTTGTATAATTTTTCACAGGAAATACTAAGACAATTACCAAGCTACACTCAAATACCTAAGAACTAAGATGTTGGCTTGTACAGCACACAACTCGTATGATTTGCTCGCACAACAAAATCTTTCGTCACTAACGAAAATAGCCACCACATGAGCACCTAGATCCTCTTGCCGGAATTCAGAGATAGCATCATCAAACATCTGCAAAGAAAACACAGTTAGTCTTCTAGGTACAGGACAAACATAATGCATAGTGTTGCATCAGAAAGCGCTAAACTTAGCAGATCAGTTCATTAACAGAATAGAAGTACAATCAGCAGTACTGTAAATTACAAATTCAGGTGATGATGTGTAAATTGGAGAGCACAAGTAAATGCTCAAGTGAAAGTGATACAGTTAAACCGTGAAGATACATGAAGTCCAATGACAAAGGTTATGCAAATTGCATTTCCAAAAAGGGAATATACATAAGAAAACAAAATCAACACAGACTAATATTTCTTAAAAGCAGAGGAGAGATTCATCTAAAAAATATGCAGCATCATGAGCTTTGGTGCCTGAGTAGTGAGTACTGGCATCTATGGTGTATTTGACTTCAGTCACAATCAGGCAAGCAGCTAGGCAAGGTTATATATATGGCCATGTTCACTTTTCTTATAATATGTTTTTTTCAGCTTGTTTTTTCAGACGGAACCGTATTTTTCTCTCACAACAAATCAGCCGGAACAGTGTTTCGGTTTGTTTTTTTTTCCAGCAAAGCGAACGGGGCCTATATACCGCTTTAGCCTTTCATAGTACTTGCTAAACAGTCCACTTTGTGTGGGCGCAATAAGATGGGTGTTTGCTGACAGATCACTATTAATTATATCTTGCAAACGTTGTGTGTGGCCTATTCTTCTGAGATAGTTGAAGAATTTCATATTTCATATGTATTTGAAAAATACAGCAGAGAAAATAGCATGAAACAAATAATGCCAGATAGCCAGAACCACTGCAAATTGAAATATAGGAAATCAGTGTGATGAATACAATACCTCTATTGCTTGATCAGATGATTCAAAGGAGTCATTACTCACAAAACCAAAGCTTCTAGAATTGATCTCACATTATCTTTGACAAAAGAAAAAAAAAGATCAATAAATTACTGTAGGTGACAACTATGCTAAAATCACAAAATAACAGACATTGCATACAGATGAGGTGTTACCCCTAAAACCATCAATTTTATAATAGATGTGACAGAACCGTCCAATTTATACAAGATCAAGTATGGTTGTCCCCGCTAACACGTTGGCACACGCATACTTTCACTTATACAAACCCGGTAGTCTGCCGAGTGTCACGAAGGACCTCGGTAAATCAACATCACAACCAACATCGCGTGATTAAGCAAATACACCTCACATACACAGGGTTGCAGCGGAAATAATATTACAAATGAGTTCACAAATAAAAGTACCAGTTTGGGTTTCAAAACCGCTTAGTGAAAACAACATAGCTTTCAAATGATTACATTAATATAAGTTCCAAATATATTGCTAGCATAAGTGACATCATCCGACAAAAGCATATAGATGAGAAGTAAGTATAGAATCACCGAGCCCACCGACGGTTAGCCACCATCATCAACAGGTCGAGAACTTCACCTGCAACAAGGTGGGATAAACCCTGAGTACTCGAATGTACTCAGCCAGACTTACCCGTCTTAAACCAAAATAAAGCGACACCAAGGATTATGCAGGGCTTTCTTTAGTGGGCTAGCTGACTCGTTTGCGAAAAGCATAAGCTATCATGAAGAAACCATTTTAAGCACTTTGCATCATCTTTATTATGACCTATCCATCTAGGTAAGCACTTGTACTATAGCAATCACTTGATTAACCAATAACATCCAGTTACCAACTTAGATTTAGCATATCCCATATCATCCAGATAACCATTCTTGTTCCATAATAATTACTACGATGCCGTAACTCGAGTCAAGTGCTCACTATCTAGGAGTGATGGCTATTCGAATCGATTCCTAACCAGCTGGTGATTTATTCCTTACACAAACCTCACTCACCCGCTAAAGTGAGGTATCGGTCACCGAGTCAACTATCCAGGAATCTCGAGTTTGCTAGGAACCACATGTACCCGGGGGCCGACCGACTGCCCTTTGGTCTTATCATCGCGCCCCTGTGTCCTACCACACCTGCTCCGGTACAGTGCGCTGCAGGCAATCTACTTGGCCCGAATAATCTCCCAGCTTCGCGGTCGAATGGTACTTTCTTCGGCCAGTTAAATGTAAGGCATGCGTTCAACATGACAAGAGGGACGAGCAACGGTTGGTCCTTAATCGACACAGACGGAAACTAACAGCACCCCAGAACCCTGTCTGGTTGCCTCCAACTTTTTTTTCCGTTCGGTCTCCAATTATCCATCACACATGGTTAATTTCAGGATATCATTCTTTCCATAGCTAAACTCTTCCAGTAACCACCTATAATGTAGGTGACCGGATATCACCGATCGCTACCGGTCTAGGCAAGGCTAAGCAGTTATTCGATCCCAACCTAACAGGGTAATAAGGTAATAAGGTAGGCAAGGATAGTAATAAATGCATCAACGGTTTCAATCAACTCCTACAACTTAATGCAACAATATATAACTCATATATAGAAAGAATTGCTTTTATAAAGTAGGAGACTTAGAATGCTCTGGGGCTTGCCTGGGATCCAACACAAGTCAGTTACGTTAGCTTGCACCATCATGGTGACATCTTCGGTCCTAGCACTTGCTTAGTCCTTCCATCTTCGGGATAGATCCTCCATACATCGTCTTCGGGTTCGGCTCCAACATCATGTTCTTCATGTGGTTCATCTAGCGCACCTAGATGAGATGCAAGATGCATGTGTATGAATGTGATGAATGGTAACACAAGATGCATCACATAAGCATTCAAGACAAACCAGTTATTCACGGCAATCATAGAGTCAAGGCTGCAAACAGCAGCAGCTAATTTTACTCATAACGGGAGTTGTACTAATCCAAAAGACATGCAACAAGACAATCTGGAAAGCTTATGGAATTTTCTACAATTCATCCTTAATCCTCTTAGCACGATTCTCAAGTGAACTAAGTCAATTATACCCATTTACAGAAACTGGTCCACAATTGACAGAAAGCAGCCATTTCTGAAACCCAACTTTAAACAGGCATAACTCACAAACCACAAGGCCAAATACCACCAAATTTTAACAGAAGCTATATACATGAATTATCTACAACTTTGTTATTCTCATATTAAGATGATTTTACAGTTAGAAGGGTCAACTAATGCAATAATTGCATCTCTGTCCAAAACATAGACAGTAAATGACATGCCACTTTAAACAGCTATAAATTGAGTTATACATGTCCAATAAATGTGGTTCTAGACTTTTTAGAAAGCTTAGCAAATTATAAACAACTTTATTGTAAACACCTAAAGCTAATTCTACTACTAAGAAGGCCCCACAATAAGAACAAGGAAACCCTCTCTGGTTTTGAGCAGAAACAGCCACAGAGATTTAAGCAAGTATAACTCAAGATCTACTTAGCCAAAAATCATGATATTTAACTTTTTGGAAATCTTAAGAAAAGTACCACAACTCATGTATTTTCACCAAGTCATGATTCATAACTTAACTAAGCCAATTAATTCAAACATGCAGAACTGTTCAGAGTAGAAGCAAAGCAATACATGGCATTTGTTATTTTTATAACTCTTAAACTATAAATCCTAAACTCCTGAAATTTTTACCAGACAACAACAATCACCTTAGTATCACTCCACAAAATTTTCACATTTATTTGAGCATAAAAACTGCAGTTATGAAAAAGACAAGACATGGCAAGTAACAGGAACCTAGCTGAGTAGATCTATTTTTTCAGCAAAATATTTAAACTAAACCATGCCCTATTATAGATCTAGAGCATATAGAATTTCACAAGGATTCCAAAAAGTCCTCATTTACTAGTTTACGATTTTTCTACAAATTACTACGAATTTTCAAAGTGGAGCATTCAAATCTGCCAAAAATCAAAAGAAAAGGAATCTAAATCTTGCATCTGGGACCCTACGGAAAATATAAATCAAACGTCAGCGAAGAGGTCCTTCAGGCACTATTCATATGTGTGTAAGGATTGCAGATACACCCTTTCCATTTGTCGAATTTCTGTACGAAGTCCTTGACGTGGATTTGGAGCAGAGGATGCGCAGGAGCTCGTTGTTGCCGGCCGGAGAAGGCACGCCGGCGGCGATGGAGTGGCGTGGAGTGTCCAGGGGAGTCGTGCGCACCCATCTAGCTGCTCATCCCGGCCGGAGACGGTCCAAGGCGGCCCGGCCACGCGGACAGGCGGCGCTGCTCATGGCTGCTCCGTCGGCGGAACCAGCCGGCGGCAGACAAGACTAAGAAAGGGAAGTCGTGGTGCGGTAGGGTTCAGGAAGGTTCAAGGAGGGTTCGGTGGTGGCGGCGGGCTACACGTTGAGCTGCAGTGAAGGAACGAGCGGTGGCCACGGAGCTTCCATGGCGGCCATGGCGCTGGCAGGAAGCGAGGCAGAGAAGAGAGGGAGAGGGAGAATGGAGAGGGCAGGGGCAGGCTCGGGCTCTTTACATCGCGAGCGTGGGCGAGGTGGCGGCCATGCAAGCAGCGAGAGCGAGCGAGCGCAACACGCGGATGGCAGCTCCTATGCACGGTGTCGGCACTGTTGCAGCTACGAATTCAAATTTCCAATACTACCTCGAACGTACCCCTGAAACTCATACTTCGTGCCTCCGTAGCTCCTAAACCACGACGAGTTAGCAAAAACTCTATTAATAAAAGTTGTAGATCTACATACCAGCTCCAACTTTTATTAAAGCTTCAAAGTCTAATTAGGCCTAGTTAGAGAGATAGAAGGACCTAAAGTGCGGTACACGAAACTGAAAATTTAGGTTCTATCCATTAGGGACTTAGCCAAATTTTTTAGCTCCAAAACAGCCATGGATTTCCAACTTGAGGGCTTGGTTTGACTTACTTCAAAGCTGATCTAGCTCTTGACCATTAAACAAAGTTTGTTCTACTCTACTCAAGCTTCAACTTTGATTTAAGGTGCAACTCTATGCAAGCACTATAAGTGATTGGTCAACACAGGTCAAATTAGCATCACGGTAAAGCTTAAATCCAAGTTTTAGACCGATGGATGTATTTTCTTGTCCTCCGCTCAACACGAACCCTTCATGACTTTTGTTGTAGAGTTCATCTAGAGTCATTTGGGCATGGTTGCAAGATTTGGTTGACGATCAAGAATTCCATTCACTTTATAAAATAATTCAAGCAAGGACATAACTTGTCATTTCTTGTGACTTCTGGATTCCAAACTTCACGAAACTTTTTCATGGATCAATATAGAGGGATATTGATGTGAGACACATGAAACAAGTACACCCAACATTTCCCAAGCATACTTTTTAGAAAAGGGCAGCAGGTAAGCAATGGTGAATGGTCCAAGTTTAAGTGGTGGCTCATTTTCATATGTTTGACCTAACATCTCCATCACCACTTAACATGCCATGTTTGAGCTTAAACCCATTGCTTAACTGGTGACAAACACCTGGGGTGTTACAGCCCTCCCCCCTTAAAGGAATCGCGTCCCGAGATTCGGTGCAAAAGACTTTTAAGGGAAGAGAAACATGTCAACCAGTTTCCAACATCAGTGATAGCTTTAGGCTACATAGCTTCAAGCATAAGAGAGGCTAATTTGGTCAAGACACTTTCTGATACTTGTCCTTTGTAGTAAGTTTTGTCTGAAGAAATTCCCTTCGTTGGCCTTCATGAAGTATTGTTACTTTGGGAGGAATCCAAGATAGCAATGTCCTACGTACTTCGTCCTTGATGTATGAAGAGTGATTCAAGCGTAGACTAACTACTTGTAACATCTACTTCCCTAGTGGATATAGCACAGACCTTATGGACTTTGCACTAGACCATAGTCGGTTGACGGATATTCCTTACAACGGTGCTATATTTGCTCCCAAGGTTTGAAAAGCAGTTCTCTATTAAAGTGGCTTGAGCACAACTTCTCGTAAAGGATGTGATCATAAACGGGTAAACGTCCTTTGAGGGTATGAGAAGCTAGTTAACCAATATCCAAACTGGTTGTAGTGGTGCAATCACTCAAATGTCAACTGATGGAAAGCTACATAATATTCCATGTGCGCAGTGCTCTTTCTTTGATAACAATATTGTATGGTCTGAGTCTGCTGAGTGAGTGGTAAACGTAGTAGCTGACTCTATGGGCTCAACGTTCTCGATGATCATTCCTTATCTGGGTTGAATCTGATGCAACCTCTTGGGTAAAAACACATACAAGGTACCAAAGGCATGTCAGCATTGGAGAACCATTGACGCAGAAGGATGTTAGCGAGGCTTGGAGGACAACACAAGTTGCAAGTAATCACAAAACTAGGAACTAGTTCACTACCAAGCAGGTTAAGTACAATTTGCCTTCGTGGTGCAGTTGCACTGCAAGTTGGGTTGACTTGCATCGTAGCGAAACCAGCTTTCTTAAACTATATTTGACGTCAAGGCTTCCATTCTTAGGCCAATCAATATCTCAAAACCCAAAAATCCAAAAATCTGTGGTTTGACACCTTTCCAATTACTTTCGAATTGCAAGGGCACAATTTTGACTTCTAGAACACCTTGACTGCGTTGCTAATCTTGACGTCAATTGCAAACGCAACTTTCTAAAGTAAAGGATGATCACAGTCAACAGAGAAATTGCAGATTCTATACCCTTTGTTTGATGTTCATAACTCACAATCTACAGCTCCATTATGCATGAATTTTGGTAGGCATACAGATCCATGAGTCTTCTAAATACTGACAAGGATTTAGCTCAAGCGGACACCGTTTGGCTATCCAACAATCCCTTTTACCAAAGCTGCTCTGTCCTAAAATTGTAGCAAAATGAAATGACCAAACCGCTCTCCAATCCGATGTTTTACTCAACCAATACTCAAACCAACTTAAGGCATTGACCTGTCCTAAGTGAGGAATGAGGTCACCAAAATTTGAGGCCATTCCAACCACGTTTGAGTCACTAATTGCTGGCTTGAAGATAACCAATTTTTGTGTCACAAAAGCTGGACAGATTTCTTGTTCTTCCTTTTTTTTGCTTCACACGTTGAGGTGTGTGTTTTGCACTCTCTAATCTTTCTCATAGTAGCAGCAGCTTTTCTCTAGCCGAGGATAGAGGCTATAGTCTTCCTGCCATGCTTCTTAGGTAACAATTTTTGCTGTTGATCTAGACACCAACTTGACGATGCACAAGCATTGGACTTGTGGGCTATTTTCACAGGGCACAAAGCATTACTCCATAGGAAGGGCATCCGTATATAGATAAGGAACCGTTTCTAAATATTCTCTGGCACCTCATCCAATAGAGCCTTGAACAAATCCGTTTGTGGTACCTAGGGGCACAATGATGCTGATCGAAACTAGGCACATGCTTTCTCTAGTTCTTCACTTGGCTGATACAACATCTTGCACTATATACGTGATTGTCCAAGATGGAATTGACTTGATAGCACATTTGGAGAAGAAGTAGCACTTGCATTGCGGGGCCAGGTTTGCTGTTTCCTTGATCAACATTGTTCTGTGATATCTGGCCTTCATAGTTACCAAATAGTCGTTACCTAACTGAAGACTAACTTTCCTACTGGTAACAAATCAGTTGTCCCTCAACACTAAAAAGGTTCCAAATCTTCACTCTTGATAATAAAAATTGTGGTCGAAGCCTACAGATGGTCACCATTGAAGTCAGCAGAAAGGGGTCACACCAAAGAAGGTCGGTTCGTCTATGTGATCCTTATGCACCTAAAGATTGAGAACTTGGACAGGAACTCATATATACCAGGTGACCTATTACAGCACATAATATCCTGGTCCATTTATCATCTGACGGGTAACTTGTTTAACCTTAAGTGTGGTGCACCTTTCTGATCCAATAAAAATGACATAAGTTGCTCACTGGATGACCAATGTCATTACAGGGACAGTCACGTCGAGTAGAGCCACTTGTCTACCCTCTTGCAGTCTGTTTATGTTCCTGTTAGTGACCTGTTCTTCAAAGGTTAACCATTGGACGACTTCACAAGGGAGTCCTATTGCATCTAGTTCGACATATAGATCGCTTGACATGATAAGGAGAGATAACCAAGGAAGAGCTCACGTGAAAATAACACATCGGTGCAGTTCGGCAATGGATCATGACTAGGAACCTTGATACCAGCGCGTGCCGAGCAGCACAACCTTGTGTGCGCGCCCACAGGAGGCTCTCAGTTTCGTCGCGGCACCATAGAATGTTAATCGTAACACCATTACTGAACTGACAACCAAAGTGAAATTTCCAGTGGCACCAATTAGATTGTAAGAACAAGCATTGTGCAAAAGAGGGATATCAAACAAGGATAGTCACAAGGTTAGGAATCAACAAGGAGGCGATCTGAAGATCAAAACACAGCGCAAGAGAACATAGCTTAATTGCCAAAGACAACTAAGTATGAGATTCTTGTTTAAATTCCACGCACGCCTCGCGTCTACCAAGGTGATTACCAGATGAAAGATTATCATAAGATCCGGTCATGTTGAGCAACAACATGAGACCAAGACTGATAGACATCCCAAGACATGGGAAGGTTGGAGACAAAATAAACAAGATTCAAGGGACAGAGCCAAGGCACTGACTAAGGATTCAGTTGATAAGGCAACGACATGATCTGTGAGGAAAAGGTTCCAAAGCAGGGTAGATAGCGATTAGCGTTGCACCAGATCATCAGTAGAAGAAGGAAAAATGAGATCTAACAAGGATTTTTGAGCAAGGTCCTCCCACACAGGAGCGGGACAACCATAAAACATGCGAGCAAAGAAGGGGCTAAGCTTGGGTCGAAGGTCAAGCAAAGGCAGGGATAAAGGTCTTCGTAGCACAACGTTCAAGGGCTAGCAACCACATGTATAGGCTCAGGCTCCTAAGAGAGAACTTAATTGAAAATGACAACCATGCGATTACCAAAACTTGGACGTGGTTCTAGGATAGCGCTCTTCAACACCCGTATGCTTACCGAGGACAAAAGGGGTGATAACTATGGCACTAATTAGATAACAAGCATACATACCCACCACTTGGCTAAACTAGAGGACATTATAGGTTAAGCATGTAACCACAATTATTTCTAGCAAGGCTAAGCACACACTTTTCTCAAGCACTTCCTATTCAAACAACATGGAACAAGGCATTCTTGTTTAACTCCACACAAGGAAGATAGTGCAATACATCGACCACAAGTTACTTAGTACTTAGAACAAAGGAAGGGAAGCATATTTATGCACAAGCACAATCATGATGCATGCTCGTCCTATTCGTCCTCATGAAATTGCCAGCCTAAGGCGGCAATCACGTTCTATGTCGGTGGCATAACACGTACTCTCTCGATATATAGCTAGTCGTCAGCTATATTCTATCTACGCATTCGTGGTTAGCATACCTGTAGGCAAATTCATTACAGCCCATCCCCACAAAGAGATAAATAAGCACACAATGAAAGCAGTAAACTAAGATACTCTCCATATATACATCCCCAGATGTATATACTTCGATATCCATAGCTACCCGATAAATATACCCGCAATTAAGTACCTTCATATATACATGGGTGTAACATGTAAATATTCCAGTAACCACAGCTAACTCTCCCCTAGACCGACAGTTGGACGGTCATACTCTCACAACTCATACTTACCTGGGCGTAGAGGCAATTGATCCATACAGTACCATTCAAGCGAATGGCATCCATACAATAGCACGCCGTATGGACGATGAACGAAAAATTGCAATAAAGTACATCCCTCAAAGTTAGTACTTAGATAGCCACCTAATAGTCCTTAACTGGGCATAAAGGAGGATGTCACTAGCATAGTTTTGCAAATAAGTTTTGACAAATTTGCCTGTAGCTAAAGTTTTAGTTAAAATAGACTTTTTAAAACCAAAACTTGTCTTTTAAAACTATGTACCTGACAGTATTATGCTTAATCTCGCTCTGATACCAGCTGTGATAGAACCGCCCAATTTATACAAGATCAAGTATAGTTGTCCCCGCTAACACGTTGACACACGCATACTTTCACTTATACAAACCTGGTAGTCCGCCGAATGTCATGAAGGACCTCGGTAAATCAACATCACAACCAAGATCGCGTGATTAAGCAAATACACCTCACATACACATGGTTGCAGCGGAAATAATATTACAAATGGGTTCACAAATAAAAGTACCAGTTTGGGTTTCAAAACCGCTTAGTGAAAACAACATAGCTTTCAAATGATTACATTAATATAAGTTCCAAATATATTGCTAGCATAAGTGACATCATCCGACAAAAGCATATAGATGAGAAGTAAGTATAGAATCACCGAGCCCACCGGCGGTTAGCCACCATCATCAATAGGTCGAGAACTTCACCTGCAACAAGGTGGGATAAACCCTGAGTACTCGAATGTACTCAGCCAGACTTACCCGTCTTAAACCAAAATAAAGCGACACCAAGGATTATGCAGGGCTTTCTTTAGTGGGCTAGCTGACTCATTTGCGAAAAGCATAAGCTATCATGAAGAAACCATTTTAAGTACTTTGCATCATCTTTATTATGACCTATCCATCTAGGTAAGCACTTGTACTATAGCAATCACTTGATTAACCAATAACATCCAGTTACCAACTTAGATTTAGCATATCCCATATCATCCAGATAACCATTCTTGTTCCATAATAATTACTACGATGCCGTAACTCGAGTCAAGTGCTCACTATCCAGGAGCGATGGCGATTCGAATCGATTCCTAATCAGCTGGTGATTTATTCCTTACACAAACCTCACTCACCCGCTAAAGTGAGGTATCGGTCACCGAGTCAACTATCCAGGAATCTCGAGTTTGCTAGGAACCACATGTATCCGGGGGCCGACCGACTGCCCTTTGGTCTTATCATCGCGCCCCCGTGTCCTACCACACCTGCTCCGGTACAGTGCGCTGCGGGCAATCAACTCGGCCCGAATAATCTCCCAGCTTCACGGTCGAATGGTACTTTCTTCGGCCAGTTAAATGTAAGGCATGCGTTCAGCATGACAAGAGGGACGAGCAACGGTCAGTCCTTAATCGACACAGATGGAAACTAACAGCACCCCAGAACCCTGTCTGGTTGCCTCCAACTTTTTTTTTCCGTCCGGTCTCCAATTATCCATCACACATGGTTAATTCTAGGATATCATTCTTTCCATAGCTAAACTCTTCTAGTAACCACCTATAATGTAGGTGACCGGATATCACCGATCGCTACCGGTCTAGGCAAGGCTAAGCAGTTATTCGATCCCAACCTAACAGGGTAATAAGGTAATAAGGTAGGCAAGGATAGTAATAAATGCATCAACGGTTTCAATCAACTCCTACAACTTAATGCAACAATATATAACTCATATATAGAAAGAATTGCTTTTATAGAGTAGGAGACTTAGAATGCTCTGGGGCTTGCCTGGGATCCGACACAAGTCAGTTACGTTAGCTTGCACCATCATGGTGACATCTTCGGTCCTAGCACTTGCTTAGTCCTTCCATCTTCGGGATAGATCCTCCATACATCGTCTTCGGGTTCGGCTCCAACATCATGTTCTTCACGTGGTTCATCTAGCGCACCTAGATGAGATGCAAGATGCATGTGTATGAATGTGATGAATGGTAACACAAGATGCATCACATAAGCATTCAAGACAAACCAGTTATTCACGGCAATCATAGAGTCAAGGCTGCAAACAGCAACAGCTAATTTTACTCATAACAGGAGTTGTACTAATCCAAAAGACATGCAACAAGACAATCTGGAAAGCTTATGGAATTTTCTACAATTCATCTTTAATCCTATTAGCACGATTCTCAAGTTAACTAAGTCAATTATACCCATTTACAGAAACTGGTCCACAATTGACAGAAAGCAGCCATTTCTGAAACCCAACTTTAAACAGGCATAACTCACAAACCACAAGGCCAAATACCACCAAATTTTAACAGAAGCTATATATATGAATTATCTACAACTTTGTTATTCTCATATTAAGATGATTTTACAGTTAGAAGGGTCAACTAATGCAATAATTGCATCTCTGTCCAAAACATAGACAGAAACTGACATGCCACTTTAAACAGCTATAAATGGAGTTATACATGTCCAATAAATGTGGTTCTAGACTTTTTAGAAAGCTTAGAAAATTATAAACAACTTTGTTGTAAATACCTAAAGCTAATTCTACTACTAAGAAGGCCCCACAATAAGAACAAGGAAACCCTCTCTGGTTTTGGGCAGAAACAGCCACAGAGATTTAAGCAAGTATAACTCAAGATCTACTTAGCCAAAAATCATGATATTTAACTTTTTGGAAATCTTAAGAAAAGTACCACAACTCATGTATTTCCACCAAGTCATGATTCATAAGTTAACTGAGCCAATTAATTCAAACATGCAGAACTGTTCAGAGTAGAAGCAAAGCAATACAGGGCATTTGTTATTTTTATAACTCTTAAACTATAAATCCTAAACTCCTGAAATTTTTACCAGACAACAACAATCACCTTAGTATCACTCCACAAAATTTTCACATTTATTTGAGCATAAAAACTGCAGTTATGAAAAAGACAAGACATGGCAAGTAACAGGAACCTAGCTGAATAGATCTATTTTTTCAGCAAAATATTTAAACTAAAACATGCCCTATTATAGATCTAGAGCATATAGAATTTCACAAGGATTCCAAAAAGTCCTCATTTACTAGTTTACGATTTTTCTACAAATTACTACGAATTTTCAAAGTGGAGCATTCAAATCTGCCAAAAATCAAAAGAAAAGGAATCTAAATCTTGCATCTGGGACCCTGCGGAAAATATAAATCAAACGTCAGCGAAGAGGTCCTTCAGGCACTATTCATATGTGTCTAAGGATTGCAGATACACCCTTTCCATTTGTCGAATTTCTATACGAAGTCCTTGACGCGGATTTGGAGCAGAGGATGCGCAGGAGCTCGTTGTTGCCGGCCGGAGAAGGCACGCCGGCGGCGATGGAGTGGCGTGGAGTGTCCAGGGGAGTCGTGCGCACCCATCTAGCCGCTCATCCCGGCCGGAGATGGTCCAAGGTGGCCCGGCCACGCGGACAGGCGGCGCTGCTCATGGCTGCTCCGTCGGCGGAACCAGCCGGCGGCAGACAAGACTGAGAAAGGGAAGTCGTGGTGCGGTAGGGTTCAGGAAGGTTCAAGGAGGGTTCGGTGGTGGCGGCGGGCTGCGCGCTGAGCTGCAGTGAAGGAACGAGCGGTGGCCACGGAGCTTCCTCGGCGGCCATGGCGCTGGCAGGAAGCGAGGCAGAGAAGAGAGGGAGAGGGAGAATGGAGAGGGCAGGGGCAGGCTCGGGCTCTTTACATTGCGAGCGTGGGCGAGGTGGCGGCCATGCAAGCAGCGAGGGCGAGCGAGCGCAACACGCGGACGGCAGCTCCTGTGCACGGTGTCGGCACTGTTGCAGCTACGAATTCAAATTTCCAATACTACCTCGAACGTACCCCTGAAACTCATACTTCGTGCCTCCGTAGCTCCTAAACCACGACGAGTTAGCAAAAACTCTATTAATAAAAGTTGTAGATCTACATACCAGCTCCAACTTTTATTAAAGCTTCAAAGTCTAATTAGGCCTGGTTAGAGAGATAGAAGGACCTAAAGTGCGGTACACGAAACTGAAAATTCAGGTTCTGTCCATTAGGGACTTAGCCAAATTTTTGAGCTCCAAAACAGCCATGGATTTCCAACTTGAGGGCTCGGTTTGACTTGCTTCAAAGCTGATCTAGCTCTTGACCATTAAACAAAGTTTGTTCTACTCTACTCAAACTTCAACTTTGATTTAAGGTGTAACTCCATGCAAGCACTATAAGTGATTGGTCAACACAGGTCAAATTAGCATCACGGTAAAGCTTAAATCCAAGTTTTAGACCGATGGAGGTATTTTCTTGTCCTCCGCTCAACACGAACCCTTCATGACTTTTGTTGTAGAGTTCATCTAGAGTTATTTGGGCATGGTTGCAAGATTTGGTTGACGATCAAGAATTCCATTCACTTTATAAAATAATTCAAGCAAGGACATAACTTGTCATTTCATGTGACTTCTGGATTCCAAACTTCACGAAACTTTTCCATGGATCAATATAGAGGGATATTGATGTGAGACACATGAAACAAGTACACCCAGCATTTCCCAAGCATACTTTTTAGAAAAGGGCAGCAGGTAAGCAATGGTGAATGGTCCAAGTTTAAGTGGTGGCTCATTTTCATATGTTTGACCTAACATCTCCATCACCACTTAACATGCCATGTTTGAGCTTAAACCAATTGCTTAACTGGTGACAAACACCTAGGGTGTTACAATAGATACATGACATCTTACAAGACGACTGATTAGATGAGTTTATCTTAGGGACATACACACATGTAGTTGTGCCCAGAACACCCAAAAAGATCGATGAGCAATATAAAACGGGATAATGGTTACCATGATTTTAGTTCATCTAATCAAAACCAAATCCCTAGATCTGCTCGTCCTCCCCTTCTCTAAAGCAAGCACCTGGAGCCATCTTGAAGTCCCTGGCGCCAAATCATCCCTAGATCTGCTCCTCCCCTTCTCCACTGGATCTGCAGCATGGAGATCGAAATCAAAGCCAAATCCACTGCATCTGCAGCATTGGAGATCGAAATCAAAGCCAAATCGATGGATTTGAGAGCGAGGGAGGGAAACCTACTCATAGGCATGCAGCTTCGAGGCCGGATGCGCAGCCGCCAGAGGCTGGGGGTTGTGCTGCTGCTCGGGGTGCACGCTGCAGCATGGGATGGTGCGCGCCGCCACCTTGGTCTGTGCCGTCGCCTCGGGGCCGCGCTACCACACGGGCTACGCGTTGTTGCCTCGAAATCAAGAGGGGAAGTAAAGGGATGGGTGAATCCATCTGCGTGAGGGATGTGTTGGGGGCGCCAGCAACATTGGAGGCCGGAGGGCCGGCGGGGACGCTGTGCCGCGCTGGTCAGGGGAGGGTGCAGCGCGAGGGAGGAGAGCGCGATTGCGAGACTGCGAGAGGGCGGCGCTGACACGGAGGGCTCGAGTCGTGCAGCTCTAGGGTTGTGCATCGGGGGATTTTAGGGATAATAAGTGCTCTGTTCGCTTGGCTAATGAGCCGTACTTTTTTAGCCAACGAACAATATTTTTCTCTCACAACAAATCAGCCAACAATACTTTCAACCATGATTTATCAGCGAAGCGAACATGGCAAAGGTTGAGGGATTTTTTTTCTTTTTTTCAGTCGGGCTTCTTGTGCTCCGCTGAGGGGTCTACAGTCTGCACACGGGCTTTTTTGGACTTCTATTTTGCTCAGGTGGGAGATTTCTGCGGGCTGATTTTATTCCCATAATTTCTCTGTGCGTAATAAAATCTGACAAAAAAATTATCTTACTGACAGAATAAACGAATTTCCTTGTCGATATCTATATGTTTATGTAAAGTAACTCCTCTAAATTGAATTGTCCACTACCGGACTCCTGTAGTTTGCCGAGTGTCCGAAACACTCGGCAAAATACATAAAACACTCGGCAAATGGTTCGCCGAGTGTAACACTCGGCGAACAACACTCGCCAAAAACAGTGATGGCAAAGCCAACTTTGCCGAGTGTCTTTTATCGGGCACTCGGCAAAACCTTTGCCGAGTGCCCGACACTCGGCAAAGTTGAAACCGAAAAAAACCCAAAAAAATGGGATTTTTACCCAAAAAAATAGAATTTTTTTTATCGATGGAGGCCCCCACCGGCCAGCGCCCACTCATCTCCGATATTTTTCGCGTGAATTTCATGGCTACGCGGCCGACGCGATTCGAACCCGAGACCTCCCGCTGTGCACGTACCTCCTCTACCACTACACCACACTCTCACTTGTGTCTGGATTCCGTTTTAGTTCCCAATATATTATACTAAATCGAGTGTAAATTACATGTTTGAGGCCCTAAACGAATTCAAATAAAAAAGTTGTAAACTACAAAGTTTTATAACTTTTTGAGATCTACACTTTTAGTTTAGGAAGTTTTTCCATCCGAGGTCGTTTACAAAATTTGAATTTTAAAATTTTAAAATTCAAACACAGTTTTGCATGACAAGATGTTTTCAAATCAAAAAGTTGTAAACTACAAAGTTTCATAACTTTTCGAGATCTACACTTTTAGTTTAGGAAGTTTTTCCATCCGAGGTCGTTTACAAAATTTGAATTTTAAAATTTTGAAATTCAAACACAATTTTGCATGACAAAATGTTTTCAAATCAAAAAGTTGTCAACTACAATGTTTCATAACTTTTCGAGATCTACACTTTTAGTTTAGGAAGTTTTTCCATCCGAGGTCATTTACAAAATTTGAATTTTAAAATTTTGAAATTCAAACACAGTTTTGCATGACAAAATGTTTTCAAATCAAAAAGTTGCCAATTACAAAGTTTCATAACTTTTCGAGATCTACAAAGTTTATTTTGGTTGTTTGGTCATCTGTTCATCCGACATGGTCGTTCTAACATTGTTCACAAATCTTATATATCTCTATTGTAGTTTCATAAACTACCAGAGATATGTTAGATTTGTGAACAAATTTATTTTCACTTTGTCGTATGAAGAAAAGACCAAAACAAACATGGTACATCTTGATGAGTTATACAACTTTGTAGTTGAAAACTTTTTGATTTGAATTAATTTACTGCTTCAAAATGTGCTTTGAAATTTTCTTTGCCGAGTGTCAAAAAAATAACACTTGGCAAATAAGCTCTTTGCCGAGTGTCAAAAAAAATACTCGGCAAAGAAGCTATTTGCCGAGTGTCAAAAAAAAACACTCGGCAAAGAGACTCTTTGCCGAGTGTTAAAAAAAACACTCGGCAAAGAGCCTCTTTGCCGAGTGTCAAAAAAAACATTCGGCAAAGGCGTCTTTGCCGAGTGCCCAAAAAAAAACACTCGGCAAACCACGTGGCACTCGGCAAAGAGCCGGTCTCCGGTAGTGGTCCGTAGCTCTCGTTAAATTAAAAAAATCATAAAATTATATTTTGGCTCACATATTTCACTCTAGCCTATATCTTGGAGTTACACAGAAAAATCATTTGTTATCTAGGGAACACTCTGGATCTTGCTTCGTTTATGAGGGAATATGATCTGTGACGTCCAACCGTGACGATAACTAAACCAGTCGTCATAGATATATCACCTCGAGAATAAACCGTCACAGACAATAGAATTCTACGATGCTTTCTTAGAACGTCACCAGTAAACCGTCATGTAAAGCCTTATTTCTTGTAGTGCGGGCAACCTTAACTGAGGCGGCCGCCTAAAATAAACCGTCTAACCGAGGCGGGCGCTTAAGGCTGTCCGCCTCGGTTAATTCATTAACGGAGGCGGTTGGTATAAGGCAACCGCCTCAGTTAATCCTAGGGCTATAAATGCAACGCCCAGCTGTCCCCCAACCTTTTTTTTTTCTCACGGCTTCTCCTCCATTTTAGGGGGAGAAGTTGTGCCCTTGGAAAATATATATAGATTTGAGAAAAAACAAAAGTTACGGGAAATCAATATAGTTTATTAATTGCTATATTATATAGAATTAGTTTGTATAAAACACCAAAAGCAAAGATTCCATGTAAAAAAAACGGATGAATACATTTTAGGCCCGCGCGCTATATTCGCTTTGGCTTCTAAAAACGTGCCGTTGCAAAGAAGAGACAGGGTGTCTAGGCGCCTAGCTCAACCTCAACGCGCGTACGTAGCTTGTGCTCAGCTAGGGAGCCCCTTTGGATTATCCGTTCGTCCCCGCGAACGGACCGTGGAAATGGGCAATCACCCGCAGCACCCAACAAACATAACGGTCGGCCGTGCCCGTGTCCGTGCCCCCCTGTAGACACATACTTCTCCCGTACGTACGCACGTGCAGTAATGAGACGCAACAGCAGCTACGTGCCAGTCTAGCTACGTACAGGCCATAGCTTTGCAGTTGTTTGCACGCAGGAAGGAAGCGTACTCCTACAGTACGTACTATGTGGATGTGGCGCCGTACTGCACGCCCGATCTTTTGCCAGTCTAGAAAGCCGTGTGAGCATGTGGCATGCTGCTAGCGCTGGGTGGATGGATCTGTGACCACTCACACCTGGCGGTGTACGGCCGGCATTGTCATTGTTGGCTAAAGAGGCGACGAGCTGATCGAGCTACGTACAACTGGCACGTACGTACAGTACGTAAGTACGTGTATGCAAGGACCTTTTGCGTCCTACTCATGAACCATCGCATCGACTCCATCCATCTCACCTTCTGTACCTACCTGTACGTCCGTCCGTCCCGTCGAGTGTGCGTGCGAGCGAGCACCGAGCATGCACGCAGGCCGACCGGCCCCGTGCGTGTTGTCACCTCGTGGCCGGCGGTGGGCGGCGCGCGAGGCGATCGTGGGGGAAGAAGGAGCCTTCTCTGCTGCCTGCATCGGCATCTGCATCTGCATGCATGGAAGCCGAAAGGCGGCCTGCCCGAGCGTACGTACGTGATCGAACGAAGCGTGCATGCAGCGGCGACGCGATGTGTGAGGGGCGGGATCGTAAGGTGTATCTTATCTGCTCTAGAAGAAGCATCTCATGCATGCACCTTTGTCAGCGAGCGGCCGGCGCTGAGAATCGAACAAGCGAAAAGCGAACTGCTGGAGTATAATACTAGTACAGTCTACATGGTGCTAGTGCTACTGCTGCTGAATGCTGATGGATCGATCGATGGGCGATGGATACTGGCAGGGGTAATCTCAGCTCAGATCAGCATCAGCAAGTTCTTGCATGCATGCCTTGTTTAGATTGGGGTTAAGAATTAGTATTTGGCACTGTAGCATTTTCGTTTGTATTTGATAATTATTGTCCAATCATAGCCTAACTAGGCTCAAAAGATTCGTCTCGTAATTTACAATCAAACTATGTAATTAGTTATTTTTTTATTTACATTTAATACTTCATACATATGTCGAAAGATTTGATGTGATACAGACAGTGAAAAAACTTACCATCTAAACAAGGCCGCAGTGTGGACCAGTGGCGGTGCAGGCAGCGCGCGATCGTCAGCCCAGCCAGGCGCCCAGGCCTAGTGAGACTGAGCAGAGCCTATAGTATACTAGGCCTATGTATATTCCAATAGCACACTGCACGTACCGAAAAAAATTGGGTGAGAACCATCGGTCGTGCGGATTGTGTGGACTACTGTACTATTTTTAGCATGCGGATAGTAAATCAGATACCTTATGACCACATGTCAGCCACACATCCCCACCGTGTTTCCGTAGAGATGGTCCGTACTGATTTTTTTTTCCGCACGTACTCGTAGCTGCATGCATGCAATGTAGAATACATACACTGTGTGCATGCATGCTTAGGACGATCTAACGGAGCACGGCAACACGGTCTGTCTCTCTGCGTCGAGCTCTCAGATCATGCATTATACTTCGATATATCTGGGTGGAAGTGGAATGCACAATGCACAATGCACATGGCGGCCCCCGCCCCCCGGCATAACACCTGTAGTTCACCCGTTAATTACAACCCTATAGTTCACTGATACGGACGTACTATTACTAATACCACTACATCTGCTGTGTTAGAAATCAGACCCACAACGACAAGTTGTCTGTTAATCTCCACGTGTGGAAACATCGATTTTAGATCTAACAAAATGAATATACACAGACAACACAAAGAGGCACAATACCAGCAAAACCGCCCGTTTTAGGGTCCCGGCAACGTGTCGCCGCCCTCTTGTGAATCTGTCGTTGTGCCGTCATGGTCACAGCATCAGTCCTCCTATCATATTTACGAGGAGACTAGGTTACAGAGTCCGACTCCAACTCTATCCTGTATTATCAAATACAACTCGAAATTCTAGCGCAACCAAACTCTTACATAATAATATTCGGTATATATCTAACATGCATGCTGAGGCCCTGTTTAGTTTCCAAAATTTTTTGCCTCCTACAGTAAAAGAGCCTGTTTGGACACATGCATGGAGTACTAAATGTAGACGAAAAAAAATCTAATTGCACAGTTCTCGACAAAATCGCAAGACGAATCTTTTAAGCCTAATTAGTCCATGAAAATCCTTAAGTGCTACAGTAACCCCATGTGCTAATGACCGATTAATTAGTATCGTTAGATTCGTCTCGCAGTTTCCTGATGGGTTCTGTAATTTATTTTTTTATTAGTATCCAAAAACCCCTCCCGACATCTTTCCGACACATTCGATGTGACACCCAAAAATTTTCACCTCCCCAACTAAACACACCCTGATTTGCATCGCTAACTAGTAGGATGTGCTTGTATATTAAATAATCTCTCAGTCTGTGATAGCTTAATTATATCTGAGCGTCTGGTCAAGCTGAAGTACGACGTTCACCGTCCTGCGCATGCATTCGCATCTACAAGCAAGATTTGATAGGTAGCACTTTTTGAGAAAACTTTTCGCGAACTAAACAAGGACTTTAGTAGCAGCAGCTATCAAGCCGCCCTTAAGCTAGCTAGCTAGCTCTGTCCAGAGGAGCCTAAGTAGCAGCAACTATCTGTACGTACGTACGTACGTACCGCCGTCCGAGCACGATGATCGGCTCGCGATAGGTCACAGCTCACAGTACGGGCAGCTAAGCCCTGGTGGTAAAGGACGCGTTCATAAACGCCGCGTACGGTTTCCACCGGAAGGGAGGTAGCGATTGGGCACTGACCAGATGAGCAAATGAATGTGCACCATGCATGCAGTCTCCATGATCTTATGCCAACCCCTTCAGGCTTCATGTCCGCGACCGCGACGGCGAGAGAGGTACGATCGGCCACTACCAGCAGGTCAGGTCCCCATTATGGGTTCTCAGCCCAAGGAAACGCAGCAGACAATGAGAGCAACTTCAAGGCTAGTAGCTCTGTGCATGCATGTGTATGAGTGTGTGTGTCTGACTGAGAGGGAGAAGACAGAGAGGTTTCAAGCGGCGGGCAGTGGTGCGGCCCTGTGCGCGCGCATGACATGAGAGGGATCAGTTATCAGCGGGTGTGTAAATGCAAGACAGCAGCAGGGCATGCAGAAGACAGAGGGAACGAGCTAGCTAGCCATGCATGCAGAGAGGAGGAAGAGGGAGAGGGAGAGGGAGAGGGGCGGGGCATGCATTGAAGGAGGGGCTCAGTGCTCTGCTCTCATCATAGCTACCCAACGGCGCCCCGGCCATCTGCCCATCCATAGAACGAACGATATCGCATTTAGGCCCCGTTTGGTCCTGGATAGAATTTTGTAATCCGGCAAAAAAAATCCAGATAGCAATCCAAACAGATGAGCTTCTTAGGGATTCTGGGTATCCGTTGCGAAATCCTAGGCTGTAGTCCAGTATCCTCTCGGGAGGAGCTTCTGGGAGATTATATCCCCTAAGGCCCCGTTCGTTTTATCAGGAACGACTGACAGGAAGAGTTCCTGGTCAAAATCGCTATTTAATTTGTATAAGCTTTCAGTAGATGAAATGATTCCTGACGTGGTTTTGCCTGAACTGAACGGGCCCTAAAAAGATAATATTGCTCACGATGTGCCAGCCCAGTGACAAGAAAAGTGAAAAGAGCAAAGGGCATTTTAGACATTTTGCTGCAGAATGAATCCACTATCCAAGAGTATAATCTGGGATCCATACAGAACTGATTATCACTATTCAGAATCTAATAAATTTTCAAAATCAGTATCTATAATCTGGATTCTCGTAATCCTTTTGAGGATCCATACGGGGCCTGAGTTTGCACGCAGGCAGCTCGCTGTGTGTGTGTGTGTCTGCACTGTGCAGCTCAGCCTCAGCAGCAGCAGCATGGTAGTGTTTGCTGTGTAAACTTTTGCGCGAACTCTATGATGCCAGAAAGGTGCAAGTCAAAACGCAGGCGATCCACACTCACATCATATCTACCCATCTCCGGCTCTCCCCAAACTTGGGGCCTCTCTTCAATACTCCTACTTGCTTCGTGCATGCATGGATCGATTCTCTCCCATCCACCTACATACACTGCAGTCACTGACGGGCATGCACGAGACGATCACAGATCTCTCTCTCTCTCCTCCCGGCTCCTCTGGTTGCTGTAGTTGCGTGAGTTTGTAGCAAATAGATGTGATGTGATGCACCAGCTAGTATGTACTATACTACCTAGCCAATAGCCAATAGCCAGTAGCCAGTAGCCAGTAGGCAGATGACAGGTAGAGCTAGCTAGGTTGATGAGAGGCCGCAGCACCGATGTGTGACCATGCATACTCGGATACTCCTATACTACGACTGTGCAGGCAGTACCGGCCTTTGCGCAGGGCGCTGTAACACTTGTTCAAACCCTGAAGAGTCACGAGTCACAGCAGCTCAGCCTAGTAGCTAGCAGCAAACACTTGTTCATCGCTACGTATGCACCGTGGTCGCCCGTTTTTCTTTCACACAAAAACGCAGCACCATCTCAGCTCACCTCTCTTCCAGTTCCAGTACTACCACAGTTATCTGAACCTGCAATGAGTACGTACGTGCAACACTCCGCTACAGCAGACGCGTAAGCCTTCGCCAAGTGCTGTACTCGGTAAAGAGCTATCGGCATATCCCTTCACGGCAAAGCCTTCTTTGCCGAGTGCCGCATGTCAGGCACTCGGCAAAGGATTTCCCGAGTGCCACGACGGCACTCGGCAAAGAAAAGTCACCTTGGCGGCCCCTTTGACGAGTGCCACGTGTCGGCACTCGGCAAAGAAATGTATTTTTTATTTTTTTTAAATGCTTTGCCGAGTGCCTGCATCTGACACTCGGCAAAGCTTGTTTTTTTTTTTGGATTTTCTTTGCCGAGTGCCGTAGGTAGGCACTCGGCAAAGCGGGTTTTTTTTTTAATTTTCTTTGCCGAGTGCCTTGACCATGACACTCGGCAAAGTTGAGAATCTGGGACACTAAACTTTCCAGCTTTGCCATTTGAAGCTCACGGCGACGGTCCGGGTTGGGATGGCCCAACGTGTAATCCCGACGACCCTCCGAGGTGGTTCGACGCCGCCCACTATTGATGCTGCACAAAATAGAAGAGATTGCACGTGAGCGACAAGAGAAGAGATAAATATGCAAGATAAATATTCGCCACTACCACCACCACCACCACCACATCACCGCCATCACCAACACTTCACCACCAACACTTCACCACCACCACCACCACATCACCACCATGACCACCACCACCACCACCACCACCACCACCACCATGAGCACCACAACACCGTGACCACCACCACCACCACCATGACCACCACACCACCATGACCACCACCACACCACCACCACCACCACTAGGTTTCTCTAGGTTTCACTAGGTTTCTCTAAGTTTCAGCATAAAAAGTAAAACTTCGTACTTATACTCACCGGGGTAGAATCAGGACGTTGTGGAGGTGGATCTGGAGCAAGCAGCGTCTGTGGGATCGTCTAACCTTGTTGCTGGCCAATTTGCTGCATGAACTTGATCATCTCGACCATCTGGAGATGTCTGGATTTAAACATCGTACGTCACAACTTGCTCGGAAACTTCTAAATTTTTTACCACAGCCTCTACATGCGATGACACGACACCTCGATAAGTTTCGTGATTTTTGGACTTCGTTTGCATTTTATATAATTAAAAAACACTTTTTAACAAGTTGGTGGTCATGTTTCGTGAAACAGATGTTCAAAATTTCACGAATGTCCCTGCACACGGCCTCAAAATACACTCAAAAACATGAATGTCATTTTTTGAATCGCTAAATTCCAATATTTCATGCACCTGCAGTTCAAATTTACTTTTTCGAGAAAAATTCAAGTAAACATAAAAAATTTAAAAAATATACCAAAAAGTCATAGAAAAGGTTCCAAATTGGAACATGTGCTTCAAGGTACTGTATAAATGCCACAGAAAAAATTTGAAAACAAAAATAAAAAAATAAAAATACTTTACCGAGTGTCGAAATTGGCACTCGGCAAAGGAACCTCTTTGCCGAGTGCCAGGCTTGCAGCACTCGACAAAGACAGCACATTTGCCGAGTGCTAATGGTCAGCACTCGGCAAAGGATGACGGAGGGGCCACCGGCGTCGCCTGAGGTATTTTGCCGATGGTTATTCTTTGTCGAGTGCCTGACACTCGACAAAGATGACGTTTGCCTGAGCATTTGGCACTCGGTAAAGACGGCCTTTGCCGAGTGCCGGCTTTGCCGAGTGCCGGCTTTGCCGAGTGCGGCACTCGGCAAACTGCCTCTTTGCCGAGTGCCCGTGTTCCGAGCACTCGGCAAAGCGCCGAGCACTCGACAAAGAGCGCATCTCCCGTAGTGCTCGTACGGTCAGTCATACAGTAATTCAGAATTTGGTCCAGCCAACACGGATTGGGTGTGCGTACGTACGACGTTCTACGACCTTCGTACGTACGTACGTACATACGTGCAAACGGTCTTGGCTGGGCTTCGTACATGTACTAAGTACGGCTGCGGTGGCGGCGAATGAACAAATAAGCTAGCTATGGATAGATGGGTCCCCTGCAGCTAGAGTTCCGTGTTGGGCATGGCCGATTTGTCAACCGCCGTCCGCGGGTGGTTTGGATGGCAAGCATAGCAACATTTTGTGGCCGCCGGCCGCGGCCTGCGGGCACGCTAGCACTGTTCTTCTTCCCCGAAATGGTGCTGGGTCGCCGCTCCCCAGTCGCCACGCTCTCATCACGGCAACCCCAAAAGAAAACGCATGCATGTGTCCGTTACTCCGTTAGTTGGGCACGTTGCATTGGTGCAGTGACGACGAACTAACCGCGCAGCTAGCGCAACATCGTGTATCTCAAGAGCTCTTGCAGATTTTGGTCCCGTTTGGAGGAGCTCCGGGAGGCTCCGGCTCCGGGACTGTTCATGTACTGTAGCACGGAGCCGGCGAAGCTCGAAATCGTGGCTTCGCCATCTCCTCCTCTTTCCGGCTTCTTTTCAGTTCATTTTGCGCCTCGATTTCTGAAACGGCTCCTGCTACAATGTCGCTACAGTACCACGAGGTGAGGAGCCGGAGCCGCCAGGAGCAGCGCCAAACGCGTCCTTTATTGGTAACATGCATATATTGGCATAGAATTCTATTGTCTAATAAAATTTGCGGCAAAGCTTTTGCCGTCTTTTTAGAAAAAAAAAATTATCGCAGAATTCTAGCTCGCTCTCTACTTTCGAATTTCGGTCAAGATGGGCACACGTACATAGTACACAATGCAAGGAACTAGGGGACTCGAAAACAACCATGCTAGCTGCTGCAGATTCGGTCGTTGCGGCATGTACGTAAATGGAGAGCAGGGATGGCCTGCTGGCCGGGACCGGGACCCCAAGAATTGAAGCTCTTTGCAGCATTGGCATCGCCTCCATCCGGTCCGGCCTCACTCTGATGCAAATGCAAAGCGAAACATGCATGCATGCGCGCCTCTCTCGCCCTCTTGAGTCTTGATTCGCCATAACTCGAACGCGCAGTCGCGGTACACTCACGCTAGCTGTTGCTCCGGCTGGCAACGGGCAATGGCGCAGCGCATGCCTGCGTCCAAACCCGGCTCAGGTTCAGCGCGCGGCCGCCCCACCCGCCAGCCGCTCTGTGTCTCCTCGCCGTCCGTCCGGCCGGTCCGCCGGCCGAGCGCCCGAACGGAGGAAAGGCGTTTGTTGCCGTGTCCATAAAGAGGCACTGCTGCACGCTGCTAGCTAGCTTCACCAGGCATCTCCCTGTTTCACCTTTATGCGGTCACGTGAGGAATTAAGAGCTGTGTCTACTCGATCCATTCAACAACTTACGTTCCGTTCCTTGCTTGTATCTGAATTGCTGAAAGATAGTAAGTACTAGTAGTATATAGACCGTGCAAGTGTGCACTATGACTATGGTTTACTCCTTTCTTCCCAAACTCCCAGCAACTCTTGTGCGCAATCAAGCTGTCGATCGAGGTGGTGTTGGATAGAGTGACTAAAAATTAGAAGATGTGTTGGGAGGATGTTGCATAGGGGTGTTCGAATACTAATAAAAAAACAAATTACATAATCCGTCAGTACTCTACGAGACGAATTTTTAAGCCTAATTAATACGTCATTAGAACATATTTACTGTAGCATCACATTGTCAAATCATGAACTAATTAGGCTTAAAAGATTTGTCTCACAAATTAGTCACAAACTATGCAATTAGTTTTGTAATTAGTCTATATTTAATACTCCATGCATGTGTCCAAACATTCGATGGGACAACGACTAAAATTTAGGAGGGGCAACCAAACACCACCTAAGATTGTGTACCTTCAACAGCTCTACCATTTGGGATGTTTATGTGATCCATTTCTCTCGGTGCAGGTAGGGCTATACTAAGATCTTGCCTACATAACAAAAGTGTATATATATATATATATAGGGAGAGTATATTCAGTAGCCAGCTACAAAATAAGTTATTCTGTAGCCACCTCTATTTACGATAATTTTATATACTAATTTACGATAATGTCAATATATATTTACGATAGTTGGGTTACTATAACATATGGGAATATTTACCATAACGTTATAGTAAACCACTTAGTAAGGAGATTACTATAATCTCGTAAATTAACATAGTAATTATCGTAACTCAAAGTGGCTATAAAATAAGTTATTTTGTAGCCAGCTACAGGATAGTAGTTCTATATATATATATATATATATATATATATATATATATATATATATATATATATATATATATCTTTTCATTTCTTCGAGAAATAAAATATACAACAGTTGTTTGCAAGACACGGTGAAGACTGAAGAACCGAATAAAGATTTTCCTGTCCTGAAATAAATTTAACGCCATGTTTGTTTGGACTAGTTTGGCTTATAAGCCATGGCTGAAAGTATTGCTGCCTGGTTTAGTGTGAGAGAAAAATACTGGCTTATGTGCCAGATACGAGCGAGCGAACATGCTAAAGTTGTGGACCAGTGCAATGGATCATTATTGCTCCTTTCTTTTTTTTTCTTTGAAAAGAAAAGACAGAGAACAAACTGCAGGGTTGCATTTTTTAAACCGGACGCCTGCTTCCTCCCTTTTGCCTCCCTCACCGAGGCCCCCCCGGCCATAACTCCACCGGCACCGCGCTCTTCTTCCCTCTCGGCGCGCTATATAAAGGGAGGCCAGCCCTTCTTCTCCACCGTTCTTGCCATTGCCACACCTCTCCGCTTCTCAGACCACCAACAAAATGCCTAGCCACGACCACCCTTGCTGGTTCTTCCCCCCGGTCTGCTGCCCAAGCTTCTCTGCTGCCGGCGACCCTTCGTCCCCGGCCGCGGCAGCCTCCACGGGGCGCCTCTGTTGGATGGCCAGGAGGAAGAAAAGGAAGCGGCTGAAGCCCCGCCGTCGTGCCAGCATCAGCTGCGAGCGCTTCCGTGCTGCTGTCCTGTGATGGCGCTATCCTCGCCGAGCTTCTGCTTCTTCCACGCTCACTTCTAACCATTCTTCTTGCTCCACGGTTGTTCACCACTGCTGTTGGAATTCTTCTTCTAGTTACAACTCAACTCAACGAGTGGTCTTCTTGACCTTGCAAGACTTTTTACTTGAAGTTGAATCCCTACAGCCTCGCTCCCTTCTTCTCGCGCCTATCAATCCTCCCATCCTTCTCGTCCCCGTCTATCCCTCTTGAGCTTGGAACACTTGCAGCTAGTAGCAGCTATCTGCTAGCTCCTACTTTCGTGTGAGCTGTTGTTCGGTGTGCTGGAAGGAAACTGTGTATTGTTCCCTTTCAGCTACTTCCGCATGAACTCTGCTATTTGCTGTAATAATAAAGCTAAGTTTTCTCGTGTGCGAGTATTGATTATTTGATTTTAGTCGCCCCTTGCCTTTCAGCCAGTACTTTGGCTTGAACTTGGTCCATGTAATATAAGTGAAGTTTCTGGTGCTTTTCAGTGTCAATGCATGCATGTGTTCCCAGATTTCTGTATAACTCTTGTGCTGGTGTATTCTTGGCCCAACTGGGGAAGAACAACAACATTGAGCTGCTGTTATATTAGTTGACACTTGATAGTGACACATCAAGTCGTCATACATACCCCAGTTGAGTTTAACTTGTGCCGTTAATTAGCCAAATAACGTGCAAAACTGAGAAGAGAAAAACAGGGAACAATATAGCGGCGCACAGGCGTCCAAACGTAGCAGAAAAAAGTATGCACCCGTTGAGCGTTCTCTCTCTCTCTCTCACACACACACACACACACACACATCGTGTGCATGCGACGTCCGTGCAGTGCCCTGTACGTGCGGCGGCTGTGCCCTAGTGCAGTGCGTCCAATTGGCCGGGGACTAGCTGACTAGCACGCACGTACGTGTCGTATTCAGACTTTCAGAGCGCAGTCAGCACTCGAGCCACCCCATTTACCGCCCCCAGCTACCCATCGTCGCTGATTCGGCAGCACAATGTGTGATCGACCGTCAGTGAGAACTGAGAACCAGCCGGCTGCCCAAGGGCCCAAGCTATACGGCCGCAGCGCAGGATTCGGCCGTGGAAAACCACACCGTACCGTCGCTTCAAGTCGCAGAGTCATCGTGTGCGGTGTGCCGGTGTCGTTTGAACATTCATGATTATTCATGCGTGCATCACCACTCATTATCAGTAGTTGGTCAAGGCAAGAACAAATTAGCAAATATATATATCATGCAGTTTATTCAGGGATTCAGTCTATAAGTATGCTAGGAGCTCGATGCATCACAGTGAAAAATTAATAATGCTTGTGCATCCCATATATATTCCATTAATATAGTATATGTATATTATGTTCCACTTCCACTTGCCAGCAAAACATACCGAAGTCAGAAACGCGTCCTACTATGTGAAAATACAGATTCAATCCCACATATATCTTTTCCATAACGTGTTTTTCTAAATTTGTTTCGACCTTATCAAATTCACTCAACAATATATATTTAATTTTTCTAGGAATATTATTCCATTATTTTATGCGCTTACAGCTCAAATTTAATTTATATCAATTAAAATTCTATAATTGTACTTAATAAATTAAAATTATCAAACAGATCCAAAAATTTATCAAAATTTCACATGTAACAATCTATGTTCTCTATTGCCTATATAAAAAGTTTTGAAGTCAAGCCCCAATTCGACCGTCACTTTGACTCCAAATCTTACCGAATCCTTCTCAACGCTACGATTCTTCTTCGGAAATGCTTCGGTTTGTAAGCATCGTACGAGAAAAATTGTGCGAAACCTTCTCAATTTTTTACCACAGCCTCCACGTATGATATCATGAGATCTTGACAAATCTCATGATTTTCAGACTTCATTTGTTTTTTTAGAATTTAAAAATCATTCGGCCACACGTTCGTGGTCGTGTTTCCTGAATAAGATGTTTGAAATTTCTTTTCATGTCCCGGGTAAGGCCTCACACTGGACTCAATAACATGAATATCATTTTTCTACTTATTTTATTCTATTATCTGAATCACTTGCGGTTCAAATTTGACTTATACAAAAAATTCCTTGAAATACAATAAATTAATTAAATATAGCAAACGGATTCAAAAATATACCAAATCTTATCATGGAGTACCACATGTTGTATGTGGAGAGTAAAAAAAACTTCAAGGTCAGAAGAGAAAAAAAACTTATTTCTTTGCCGAGTGCAAAAAAAAAAAAATACTCAGCAAACTTATTTCTTTGCCGAGTGCCACTAACGGACACTCGACAAAGTCCTAACGGCCAGCACACTAACCGACGGATGTCCACGTCGCGGCTTGTTGCCGAGTGTCTCTATTTTGCCGAGTGTTTTTTCCTAGTTTGCCGAGTGTTTTTTTCTAGTTTGTCGAGTGTTTTTTTCAGCATTCGGCAAAGAGTTTGTTTGCTGAGTGGCATTATTTTGCCGAGTGTGTTTCTTGCAGCACTCGATAAAGAGCTTGTTTGCGAATGCACTTCACAAACATTTTTGCACTCGGCAAATCTGCTGTTTTCGATAGTGATAATCTTGTCATGCAACACTGGTGGAGCCAAGGCCCTGTCACCCTGGATTGCTGCCCGGGATGACTTGGCGCTAGCACCTTAGATCAGCTCCAGTGCCATCTGAAATCGAACCGTGGGCTCATCATATCGAACCGTGAACACTGGAGCACGTGGGACTAAAATGCGAACAACGGCGCAGATGAGTTGAACCATCAACCATAAAATAACCGTCGTGTGCACGCAAGAGAAGAGAGAGACGAAACGGGCTACACATAATGCTCTGTTCGCTTCTCTTATAATCCATCTTTTCAGCTTATTTTTTAGTTAAAACAGTATTTTTCTCTCACAACAAATCAGTCGGAACAGTGTTTCGGCTTGTTTTTTCAGCGAAGCGAACCAGGCCAATCTTTCCACATGGCCAAGAGATGGACAGAGAGAATTTTTTAAGTAGCATATGGACCCTACAAACCGATGTTTGCACTGGAGCAATCGAACTCTGGCTATGTTCGGTTTCACGGTTTGCTCTAAAAAAAACTCGACCTGTGGCAGACAGTTGCGCTAGGAAGAAGACCTCTCACGCAGACCGAGACAACCCCGAACCTCATGCCCCGCTCTCATACAGGGGCCCGTAACCTTGTGAGTGGGCCGGGACTTTTTTACCTGTGCTTTGGGATGCGGGACAGATGAGAGGGTTTTTTTTTCTGCACAAACTACGCATTATCGCAGGTGTGCCCGCGACAGCCGGAAGTCAAACTCCCGACCGGGGCTTCCCACAACAGGGACGGAACCACTCGATCTAACGCTCGCTCACGGTTCGCTCGCTCGCTACAGGTGCCCTTAGGCTCAAGCGTCAATCAAGGCTCAAGTCCCCTGTGTATAGAGAATAGGCTATGAAGAGTGAGAGCAAAGGGAGCGGGGCTCAGGCTCCCAAAAAAACCCAGCTCCGTCGTTGTCCTGTTGTCGTGTCATCATGTAGATCCTAAGGTGGTGTTTGGATAGCTATCTAAAAAGGGATTAGGTTACGAGGATAGATTAGATGACATAGGTCACGTAAAAAAGGTTAGTTTCTGAGCTGATAAGTTCGGCTGGTACTAATTTATTATGAGAGGAAAACACTGTTGACTGACTGATAAGCTCTGGCTGAAACCAACTAGCGAACAGGCTGAGAGATCCTATCCTTTTTCTTTGTTCGGGTTATGGTGCTATAGGGTTGGGTTATAGAGTGGGGCCCAGAAGAAAACATAAACAAACAGCCACATCACCGAAGGCCGAAGTGCCTGGCTCCTTCGCGAAATCATTTCCTGCTCTCAACACACCTCCCCGAGTGGGATAAGAACCCCTTCTATCCCATTCCCAATCTATCGTTCTATCCCTATCCCACAAAATGAACAAGGGTTTGAATCTTTTCCTCTATCCATTTCCCATTCCCACTAGCCATTTCCATAAATCCAAATGCCACCTAAAACTTCGAGAAAGCAATTCGAGACATCGTGTAAACGAGTATATATATGCACCTGAAATTTATTACTTTTGTATGAGTTTTTTCAACAAATAAAGAGTTTGAATCTCAAACGTTGTGGTAGTGTACATTTATGGATGCACTATTGATGTATATCGTTTCATTTTTTTTTGCAAACCCCTAAATATGTTTTTTCTGGTGTTTTTACGATTCCAATAAAAATATAATTTGCACTGAATGTTTTTCCCATTTGATATGTGCGGGTGATCTTGCGAGTTAGAGGGGGTCAGGCATTCTTTGGTTTGCTAAAGACGCAATCCATTGCATCGCAATGAGACGGTCATAATTGGTAGATCAAAAACAATGCTAAGAAAAAGGCTGTATACGTTATTTTTTTCTCTCTATGAAGACTAGCTATAGTCTTTTTCGAGAACGCATCTGTTGGCGCGTGTTTTATTAAGAGAAAAAGATCATTTTTTTACATCGGTTCGTACCAGCGACGCTAGTAGCGTTCAGTAGCTCACCGAGCACGCAAAGCCAGGGGGTGTTTGGGTCCAGAGGCTCAAGTTTACCTATCACATCGGACGTTCAGATATTAATTAGAAGGATTAAATATGAGTTAATTATAAAACTAATTACACAGACGGAGACTAATTTACGAGATGAATCTATTAAGCCTAATTAATCCATCATAAACATATATTTACTGTAGCACCATATTGTCAAATCATAGATTAATTATGTTTAATAGATTTATTTTGCAAATTAGTCTCAATCTATACAGTTAGTTTTGTAATTAGTCTATATTTAATACTCCAAATTAGTGTAACATCCGATGTGACAGGGACTAAAATTTAGTCCGTGTAATCAAACACCCCAGACTAGCACGATTAGAACATGCCGTATTACATGTATGTATCATTTTGATCAATTGCGCGACTAGAGCATAGGCACCGTTCTGTCCTTTAAGAAAGCCAAGCAGCATCGCCAGGTCGGAGTTGCCAGCGGCAATCCAATCGCTGCCTTCTGCAACCACGAGCTGCCCCTGCCTCTCCCGCCGAGCAAGACTGTGCATATACTAAAACAGAACTAAAATGGTGTTAAGGACTAAAAAAACTAAAGAGGAGGAGAGAGACTACGAGGGAGAAGAGAGAGGAAGGGGTATGGATCGTAAATGGTCTATTAGTCCTAATTAACAGCCTCAAAAGACTACTATATTTTAGTCTTTAGTTCTTATTTTAATCACTGGTGTTTGTTTTAAAGGAACTAATTAAAACTAAAATTTAGTCTTTAGTCCCTTCTCCTGTTAAAAAAAACACGCGCTAGCTATAGTTGTTTTGCGGAGACACCGAAGAGCGGAGAATTACATTTTTCCCTGCCCATTTCTTCATTAATAATCAAGGTACCGAAATATGGTTGTAGGCCAGTGCGCAGTGGAGCATTTCTCCTTTTTCTTCCAAGAAGAAAAGATTGAGATAACTAGAAACGGACTACCGGGGAACATTTTTAACAGGACAGCTGCTTCCTCTCTTTTGCCCTCCGCGGTCATAACTCCTCCGGGACCGTCCTCCCTCTCTCTCTCTCTCTCGCCCTATATAAAGGCAGGCCAGCTCTTCTTCTCCAAAATTCTTGCCACACCTGACCTTGCCTCCCCTCTCCTATGTCCACCAAAATGCCTAGCCCCAACCACCATTATTCCTGCTGCTTCCTCCCGGTCTGCTGCCCAAGCTTCTCGTGTGCCATTGCCAACGATTCGTCATCCCCGCCTGCTGCTGCAGCCTCCACGGGGTGCCTCTGGATGAATAGGAAGAAGAGGAAGCGGCTGAAGCCTTGTCCCAGTTGCCAGCGCTGCGGTGCGGCTGTTATGTGATGGCGCTATCCTCGCCGAGCTTCTTCTACCACGCCCTCTCTTTCTACCACACTTCTGCACGCCTATTCAACGTTTCCTGATCGACCGTCTTATAGAATTGTCCAACAATGTCTTCTTGACCTTGCAAGACTTTTCGCTAGAGGATGAATTCCTACTTCATGCGTCACTCGTTCTTACATCTGTCTCTCGCCATCTCGCGCCTATCAATCCAACTATCTTTCTCGTCCCCGTCTATCCCTCTTGAGCTTGTAACACTTGCGGCTAATAACCAGCTACACCTACTTGGCTACTTTCGTGAACTCTGCCGTGTTCGGTGTACTGGAATTTTAAGTTCCTAAAGTATTTACTCGTTGTGTGCTGCTGTGCATTGCTGCCCTTCAGCTACTTCCGCATGAACTCTGCTATTCGGTAAAAATTAATGGAAGGTTTGTGATGTATTTGCTAGCCGTGCATGCATTGCCTTTCAGCAGGCAGCACTTTATTAATTAGCAAGAGCTTTGCTTGCTACTCGGTGTAATTATATGTGATGGAAGTGAAGTTAGTTGTTTTTCTGATGTACTGCGTTTCAGGCATTCAGTGTCATGCGAGCGAGCTTTAGCTCGAGTGGTTCCGTCCCCGTCGTGGGAAGGCCCCGGTCGGAAGTTCGACTCCCGGCTGCCGCGGGCACAGCTGCGGTAATGCGCAGTTTGTGCAGAAAAAAAACCCCTCGCTTATCCCGCGTCCCAAAGCACAGGTAAAAGGTTCCGGCCACGCACAGGGTTACGGGCCCTGTGTGAGGGCGGGACATGGGGTTCGGGGGGTTTTCTCGACCTATGCGAGAGGTCTTCTTCCTAGCGCAAAAACTGTGGGGGTGTTTGTCCACCGTAAGCCGAGTTTTTTTTTTTAATTTCTGTACGCCTGTTTTCTGGCTAGTGATGTCTTCTTCTTTTTTACCCCAAGTTGGGGAGAGGAAGGGGTAGTATATATTGAACTGTTAAAACAAAAGTCAGCCCAGCGCAGGCAGAGGGGGTAAATGGTGAACAATGGCGCAGGCAGAGGCAGGCGTTGAAACGGAGCAGGAAAAATTGCAACCGAGTTCACGCACACATCTACCTCGCGCGTGCGGTGCCCGGCCTCGTGTGCTGAGTCCAATGGGACTGGCACGCACGTACGTGTCCTCCTCAGACGTCAGGAGAGCGCAGGCTGCAGTGCAGCACTCGAGCTATATATGTACATCTCATTGACCATCCCAGCTACCGCGCGTCGTCGCTGATTCGGAAGCACCGAATCAAATTCAATCGCAACACACGCCAGTGCTGCCCGAGCCATATACGCGCGCGGCCCAAGCACGATTCGATCTGCCGTGAAAAACCCGCGCAGCCGACGGTCGGCCGCCGCCGCTCATCGGACGCATTGGTGTCCGGCCGTCCGGGCCTCCGTGACCCACGGCCGGGGAAATAAGCAGAACCGCCGATCCCCTGGTAATGCACGGCACCGGCGCGCTACTGGCGGCGTATGTGCGCGCGCCTTCACGCGAGCTAGCCTGATCCGCTCGTTCGCCATGGCACCGGCCCCGTTGGCTTCGCTACAAATCGAAACACTGTTTCGGTTGATTTATTGTGAGAGAAAAATACTGTTCTGGCTGAAAAAAAGCTAAAAAGACGGATTATAAGAGAAGCGAACATGGCCATTGGCACGCAACAACTCGCTCTCTCAATGCGATCGATGGGCGACGTTGCAGGTTGCCGGTCTGTTCGCTGGTTGGTTTCTGAGTTGATTTGGACTGGTTGGTGCTGGTTTGTTGTGAGAAAAAAATACTATTGACTGACTGATTTGGACTGGATGAAACCAACAAACGAACAAACAGGATGTGCACGAGCTAGCAGTAGCAGGCGCAGCGTGACCGTCCATCAATGCCACCAGCTCTGAATGCATGGCGCGCATGCCGCATGGGGGTAGTAATAGTGAGCGTTTGAAGCCAGCCAGCAACTTCAGCTGCATGCAATGCACCACGAACACGCCAAGCCAGAGGAGGTCCGTGCTGGCAAGGCATGCATGCCCGCGGCAGCGACGGCCCATGCATGCGCGCCCGGCTAGCGTGCGAGGGATGGTGACAGGCCGGGATGCATATGCGTCCGTGCATGGCCGGCGCATGCCGCAAACGGCGCAGGCATGGCCGTGGCGCCCTGTGCGCTGCGCTGCTCGCAGGCTCCGGATCCATCGGCGTGGAGCCTACCCGACTTGAATGGCCTGCGTGCTGTGCTGTGCTGTGGATCCAGCGCCAGCGGCGGCAGGATGCACTGCACGGTGGTGGACCGAGCATGCATTTTGTATGTCACTGTACGCGCGCTTGCTGAGATTGAACCCGGCGGGCCGGCACCGGCAGCGCGGCAGAGCGAGACTTCACGTCGAGCCGCGTCAAGGACGGACGGCAGTCAGATGTGTGTAAATGCAGTGCAGCGACGACAGTCCGGGCGCGGTTAGTTCCGAAAATTTTTAGCTTTTGGTTACTGTAGCACTTTCGTTTATATTTGGCAAAAATTGTCCAATTATGGACTATTTAGGCTTAAAAGATTCGTCTCGCCAATTACAGGCAAACTGTGCAATTAGTTATTCTTTTTACCTACATTTAATGCTCCATGCATGTGCCGCAAGATTTGATGTGACGAGGAATCTTGAAAATTTTTGGTTTTTGGGTGGGATGTAAACAGGGCCTCAGCCAAAACGTTCCTACTACGTGACACCTCCACTGTGCATCTTCAAAGATGGCGACAAATGGACGAATTTGCAACAGCTCCACTGTGCGTTTTGAAGGTGGCGACAAACAAACGAACGAATTTGCAGACGGTGTGCATAAACTTCTGGACGAGCAAACAAAGCTGACAGCGCATTAGATACTATTCACCAACAGTCCTCCGTTGCTGACCAGACTGATGAGTGTTTCGGGCAGCAGCCAGTATTGTCGGTAATCATCTGTCACAAAACCATGGGCGGAGCTATGTTGCTCACCGTGGGTTAAGACAGTGGAAAGACTCAAATTTTCACCATATTTGCATCCACATCTCATAGAACCACACTATCGTGTCATACATGGCGGTGCAGCAGCTTGGGTGACGTGGCAGTGGCCCGGGCTCTGACCGGTGACGTGGCAGGCACTGTCGCGCCGCAGATCTTGGCGCGGCAAGCCCAGTAGAAGCGGAACGCCCAGGCTCCCTCCCTCCCTCTATATGTCACTCTATCGATGCCCGACGCCCGCACCCTTCACCACAGGGGGCTCCAGCGCCGTCCCTCGCTCCCAGGCGGCCTCCAGGAGGCCGCGCCGTCGCCGGCCGCCTCCCCCGAGGGTGGCCACCGCCCGCCCTCCCTGGCTGCCTACATCCCTCCTGCCCCCAAGCTTTTCCTCAGCCTCCATCAAGGTATTGATGCTCCTATTTGTTGTTTGAACTGTTGATTCAAAGATTAAGATTGGTAGGGTTTGCAGTAATAGTATATTTATGAATAATGGGTACTTAGTGTTTGGAGGAAAAGATTAGTTCATTTTCTCTATGTGAAGGCTAATTAGTTAGTTAGAACTATGGGTACCATGTTTAGTTTAAGGTTAATTTCGGTGCCTAAGTGTAGGTTATATTTTCTTTGTTTTAATACAAATGGTTCACCTTTACATTGCTTTATTATTATTTTTGTTATACAATAATTTGTGATGTTGTGATTGGTTTTAAATTACAACCATTTTGTTAGATGTAAGACATATATCGGGAGCAATTGTGGTGGAAACAGAGTCGTCCTAGAGAATTGTACCCCGATGCGTCTAGCAAAGATGCCCCCGTCCCTCCTGACCTCCCTGTCCCTAACTGTGACTGTGGTTTCTCGGTCGACGTGTTTCAATTGAGACATCCGGACATAGTGGCGCGTTGCTTCTACACATGTAGTCGTTTTAATGTAAGTAATTCTTTCCGTACCTTTTTTCTTCATTTGTGTTAGTAGGTTACTAATATTTTGTTGGAATCTTGTTGTATAGGCCCATAAGAGGTGCTTTTTTTTCAGTGGATCGACGGTCCAGACAAGTTTGACCCAAGGTACCTCCTTTTCGACGATTGGTGGAGAGGGAGACACCCACGTGAGCACTTCAAGCGGTGGGTTCCACCTCCCCTTAACCCCCCGCTGTCGACGAAATATGGTCGGCAGTCTACCTAGGGGTATGCCCAAGGTAGTAGATTATCGGCAGATAGATGCGCAAGCTACAAACAAGATGGTGACGCAAGACAGACACGAGGTTTTATCTAGGTTCGGTCGCCGTGAAGGCGTAATACCTACGTCCTGCGTCTGATTGTATTGTTGTATGTCAATGAGAGATGTTTTTTAGAGGGGTCCCCTGCCCGCCTTATATAGTCTAAGAAGCAGGGTTACAGATCTAAAAACTAATCCTAACCAGTTACAATTGCCATAGGTGGCCGGATAAGGATTCCTATTCTAACCAACCAGGATCTTGCTTGATCTCCAAGTCTGCCTTGATTCCTTGCGCGGGACTCCGAGCAGATTGGCCGGGCCGCGCGTCGTCTTCTAGTGGGCTAGACCCCCTAGTCCGGGCCGGCCCAAGCCTAGCTGTAAGGATATAGGGGTTAATACCCCCACAGCTAGTCCCCGAGCACCATGTATTATGTTGCGACACGCCGTTCGATTTTCTTCAACTAACGCGATCTGTCTTCATGTCATCTCCAACTGGCTGAAACATTGACCAAACAAATGTGCCAGTATTCTGGTCAGCACAGAGAGCAGTAGACCACAATTATAGCCAAAGATTCTGGTTGTCCAAAGAATGCATGGTGCTCTGAAGAAAAAAGAAAAAGATTCCTTTCCTGATCAAGTGTGCCCACTTGTATTTTTGAAAAGAAATGTAAGTGACCCTTGTACAATAGTAGTTATGGCCAACAGTCAGAGCGTAGGGGTCAATAAAATAAGCACATTCACCGCAATACGAGATGCCAGGGTAGTAGGTGACGCAGGCACGTGGTGCTAGGGTCTAAAAATAATTCCCACTTAAGTTGAGAATCCAATCGTCGTACAAGCGATACGAGATGCACCGGTAGGTGCATCGTACCGATGTAGTCCCTGAACTTGCTGGAAGGCGAGGTATCAGCCTTGTAGCAAGGTCTAAGTGAGAAAAAATAAATGCCTCTCAACTGTATGTGAGTACAAATCACATGTAGCCGAGGAGAGCGGTCTCCGAGCAATGTTCGGAGAGTGGTCGGGGCAGTCCCCGAGTACGAGAGTGGTCTGGACAGTCCCCGAGCACGATGGTGGTCTGGACAGTCCCCGAGCATGATGGTGGTCTGGACAGTCCCCGAGCACAATGGTGGTCTGTGAAAGCATCTAGGCCCCTAGTTGGATTTCGGTGATTAATGACAATGCAAGATTACTATGACTAACGTGTGTTTTGCTGAGGCAATTAAGTTAGGTCATGGTAATGGAGATCGATTGGGCAATCGAGGTGGTCATGGCCCTACGATGGAAATCGTTTCGGTTTTCAAAGGATGGACGACAAGGTTAAGGATGACTAGTTCTAAGTGTCAATTGGAGTTGGAGAGACACTTAGAGTAGTTTAGGACTTTGTTTTTCCTTTGGCCGTACTATTAAGGGGGGTATGGACGGGTAGCTTGACCTAGGTGAGTCTAGTGAGTTAGGTGTGGTGCACACTTGTTAAAACTAGCTCTAGGTAGCTCCTATGCATGCCTAAGATCCTTTGGAGCAAACTTCATTCACATATGTTCGAGAGTTGGAAGTGAATGGAGGGTCAAATGCTGACCGGACGCTGGCTCCGGTGCGACCGAACGCTGGCCGCAGGGTCCGGTCAGTTCATTTGATCAAGAGACTGCGTACGGTGCGACCGGACGCTGGAGTGGTCAAGTGACCGGACGCTGAGAGGCAGCATCCGGTCGACTCCAGTAAGGTTCCAGAGAAAGGAATCTGCGACCGGACGCGTCCGATCAGTACTGACCGGACCCTGGGGGTTCAGCGTCCGGTCGAGTACAGTAAGGTTCCAGTAATGGTTTAATGCGACCGGACGCGTCTGGTCAGTGGTGATCGAACCCTGCCAGCGTCCGGTCAACACATTTTCACTGGTTTGCGGGTTGAACTGACCGGAGCGTCCGGTCAACATGACCGGAGCGTCTGGTCACCCAGCAGAAGCTCATAACGGTTCGTTTTTCAGGCTGCCTTATAAATAGAAGCTCCACTCGTGTGTGGAGTCACTTTTGCTCATTCCAACAGCTGAGAAACACGTTTGTGAGTGCCAAGAAGAGCAAGGTCCTAGTGAGGTGATTGAGATTCGTGAATCCAAGAGAGTAGCCTCATTAGTGAATCAAGAGTAGACAAGTGTGCATCCATCTTCTCATTAGGCTTCGCGTGGTCAAGTGAGAGTTCATGCTTGTTACTCTTGGTGATCGCCATCACCTAGATGGCTTGGTGGTGATTGGGAGCTTGGTGATCACCCGGCGGAGCTTGTGGGTGACCCAACTCAAGTTGTGAGCGACTTTGGGTGATTCGCCACGACGGAGTGTCGAAGAATCAACCCGTAGAGAGCACTTGATCCTTGCGTGGATCAAGGGGGAGCTACACCCTTGCGCGGGTGCTCCAACGAGGACTAGTGGGGAGTGGCGACTCTCCGATACCTTGGCAAAACATCGCCGCGTTCTTCTCTCTCTCTATTTACTTTGAGCATTTACTTTGAGCAATTCAATACTTGTCTTTACATTCATAGAATTGTCATGCTAGAGTAAGTTTGGAACATAGGTTGCAAGTCCGTTATGCGTTAGTTTAATAGAAACACTTTTCTAGGCACAAGGGGTTAATTGGGCTAACCGTAGGATTTAATTATTATAAAAAAATTTAGAATTAGCCCAATTCACCCCCCCCCTCTTGGGCATCTTGATCCTTTAAATTGGTATCAGAGCCTCGTGCTCACGTTTTTAAGCTTAACCGCTTAGAGCAAGATGTCTCACGGGGATGGACCTCCTCCTATCTTTGAGGGAGATGACTTTCCATATTGGAAAATCCGCATGGAGGCGTACTTAGAAGCTCTAGACGTTGGTATTCTTAGAGCCACCTCACAAGGCTTCCCAAAACCTCGGGATGCTACTAACCTACAAGGCGATGAGGTTAATTATGAAAAATGAAATGCAAAGGCTCGCAACACCATCTTTAGAGGCCTTTGCAAAGACGTGTTCAACCATGTAAGAAACCACAAAGACGCCCATGCACTATGGTCGGACGTTTGTGCGCTCCTTGAGAGAACCACGAGTGAGCGTGAGGAACGCTATCATCTTGTGATTAAAAAGCTAAATTCATTTGAAATGCTTCCCAAAGAAAGTGCTAATGAGATGTATTCTCGTTTAAATGTTCTTGTAGAGGAAGTTAATGGGCTTGGACTTACTCAAATGTGAAAGGACCTAGGATGCCGCCTAGAGGGGGGGTGAATAGGCGTTTCTGAAAAATCAACACCTTTAAAAGCGGAAACGATTAGTAATAGGAGTTTCCAAAATGAAAACTCCAAATCAGAGTAATACCACCCCTCACAAGTTAACCACAAAGTATATAAAAGATACTAGATAAACCTATAGAGCCAAACAGCTGCAACCAAAGAGTTGAATCAAAATGCACTAGTCAGTTAATGTCGGAAGTCCCAACAGTTTGAGTCAGAACTTCCGACGTGTCAGAAGTCCCGACGTAGGGTCAGAACTTCCGACATGTTAGAAGTCCCGACAGTTTGGGTCAGAACTTCCGACGCAAACTGTCAGCACTTCCGACCCCTACGGGAAATGAACTACAAGTGCTAAAATGAACTTTGTGATGCCAATAACTTACAAACCTACTTCCTAGTGGTAAGGTAAGGTGTTGGGTCACTCTCTTGACATTGATAAGCCACCACTCCGTAGATCGAGTCCCAAACCCTAAGAAATAGCTAGAGAGAGGGAGACAACCAAATACAAGTAATTTCGAGCAAATCACAACAACAACAAGCACGCGGGAGACAAGAATTTATCCCGAGGTTCGACAGCCCCACAAAGGAGCTCCTACGTCCTCATTGTTGAGGTGACCACTTTGGTCGGAGTCTCTTCCACCTCCTTGCCTCACTCAAGGATACCACAAAGGTCACTTGAGTTTCTTCACTAGAAAACAAGGGTAATACAAACTTCCCAAGGCTCTTCCACAAGATGGAAGCTCTTGGGCGACGCCTTGCCGGCTAGGGGAAAATCCCCAAGAGTAACAAATGCAAATCAAACCGGCTTGACAAAGAAATCAAGTGCTCAAGCTTGCTCAAAGTGTTTTTCTCACTTGATCCACTCTCCAATCACTCAAACCCTTTAGGAATTGAAGTTGGAGGCAAAGGAGAGAAGAGTGGCGAGCCTAGAATGCTTAGGGGCTGTTTTGGCCGAGTGTTCGTTGCAATGAAATGAGTGGGCAACGGTTAGAAAGGAGGAGAGGGGTATATATACTGTAAGGAAAAATCTAACCGTTTAGATCTACGTCGGAAGTTCCGACGTAGATCTCGGGACTTCCGACGTATGAAGAAAACACTGTTCATGCGAGGTCAAAGTCCACTCGAGACAGCCAACGTCGGAACTTCCGACGAACGTCGGGACTTCCGACGTGCACAGTCAGCATGTCTGTAGAACCATCGATGTCGGGACTCCCGGCATGGGTCAGGACTTCCGACTGTCGGGAGTTCCGACTCGCGTCGGGACTTCCGACGTCCACAGTCGCCGCGCAGGCTGTGACTGGGAGTCAGCACTTCCGGCAAGAGTCATGACTTCTGACTGTCGGGAGTTCCAGCTTACGTCGGGACTTCCGACACCGACAGTCACAGAAAATTATTCTATGTGCTCGTGAAGTGCTAGAGTGTCTCTCTTTTGATTTAATTATTATGCTTGAGCACTCTATCTTCCTTAGACCACCGAAACTTGCATCCCTCTTAATAGTACGGCATACCTATTAACTCAAGATCAAAAGAAAAACAAAATTAAACCTTTTGAGTTGATCTTCTTTAAATTGATGCCGTGTCTTTCAATCTTCATCAAGTGAGGGTGCCAACATGTCAATATTGATCTTGTCACTTGAGCAAAGCCATCTTGAGCATGTGACTTGATTCCATTCATCAAATATGAATAACTCCAAATGCATCAAGTCACTTTAATCAACTTGTCCAATATAGATTTGATCCTTCACATCAATATGACCATCATAGCTTGATTAGTACCTCAACTAAATGCAAGTACTTTATTCTTCACCCTAGCTAGGTTCTTCGGCCGCCAAGCCGTCGCTTGCCCTTCACCCTTGCTTAGTACCTCGAAGCCTTTCCTTGCTATCTTCACCATCTCAAGCCATCAAGTCACATCTTGTGTTGAATCATCCATTCATTTGTATTGTTATCTTTTTCATTTTAATTTAGCAAGCTTCACTTAAGAGACCATTCCATATGCAATCCCTCATGTCTCATTAATTAATTCTAACGAGCTTGCTTTCACATAGTACATGGAATCCCACAATAGATAAGCCTTTGTATGAGTTTCATTTGCATTGTTGTCTTGTGCTTGAACTAGATTGTTTATACAACAACATATCATTTTGGCTTTTTATTAAGTATCTGTGAGATAACCTATTACCTGTTCACACTTAGCAAACGGGTTAGACCTTTAATCACGTTGTCATTCAATCATCCAAAACCCACCAAAGGGCTAGATGCACTTTCAATCTCCTCCTTTTTGGTGATTGATGACAACTTGATTAAAGCTTACAAAAGAATATAAACATTTAAACTTTTGGGTTCAATGATTTATGAGAGGCTCCCCCTCAATATATGCTTAAGATTAGAATTCACAAAATGACCTCAAATGTCAATTGCACATACTAAAACATATAGGAGACTCCCCCTAAATCATTGCATCCGTGGGGTGCATGTGTGTGTGACAAAGTAAAACCGTGATGCATATGACAAGATATATCACACAAGACTAAACAGAAAGCATCACAACATACAAAGTCACTCTAAAACATGCATGGTCCTTATGAAAGTAAATACATCATATATTTCACACACATAGCACTCATCTCAAAGATTTCTCAAGTCATATCTCTCCCCCTTTCATAGCTAGACACAAGGTTGCACTCCTGAAGCTTTAAACATATCTCTCCCCCTTAAGCTTTCATCTCTCTCCTCCTTAAGCTTTAATCATATCTCTCCCCCTTTGTCATCTATCGCCAAAAAAGGTCACACAAAGCACAAAGGGTGCTTAAGGTTCAAACTTTGTACTAATCTCTCCCCCTTTGTATTAAACTCACCCCCTTTGTCATGGCATGGGTCATATTACTTGTCACTCCCCCTTTGTCATCTTAAAGAAGTTGTACTTGTCACTTGTTAGCAATTCAAAATAGATCAAGTACATGGGTTCACTAGCTCATGAACAAACTCATACACTAACCACTAGATCATATAATCATTCAAGCAATAGTGGTAGTCTATGAATCTAAAAATTTTCATTTGTAATGCATGATCCTATAAGCATGTACTATATGCACTAACCGCATACTAGTAAGGGATGAAAAATGATCATACACAATACAATGATACCTTTGCTATGTTGGAGAGGAAGATAGTCATATAGATTTCAATTCATTTCTCCAATAGCACCATGAAGTCCAATTATAAGCTTGGTGAAGACCAATAGATACAAATTCTTTGAATTCCTACTCTTCACCCATATGAATTGAGAATCACTAATGATCAAGTGCACTCTTCTTGTTGTGGTTGGCTTACTTCTTCTTTGATCATTGCTTGATTGAGAGAACTAAAAGATGCACCACTTGTAATACCACTTGAAATTTCATGATACCACTTGAAATTTCTTGACTTGTTCTCTTTTGGGTGTTGCTTGCTTTCTAGACCAATCTCTTGATTTTCTTCAACCAAGTACCTCAAATGTCCCTTTAGATTACCACTTTGATTTTAGCCATCCAAGCCTAGGGCGAAGTGACCTCTCTCCAAAGAACCATCCTTGACACTCACTTGAAATAACTTGAAAGAAAATCACTTAATCCACTTGAAAGATTTTGTTTGATTGATCCATATTGTTGGACTTAATTTGATGAATAACTTTGAATCCTTATTTAAGTCCTTTTGTTTCTATCAAAAGATCTCCAATTATCACTAGAACTTAAACTTCATCTTCATCTTGATCTTGGTCTTGATCTCTAGTTTGAGTACCAAATGTGTACCAGATACACTCTTCAAACAAATTGTCTTGTACTCATCATTTGTCATGCTGAAAGGTCCTAATGGCTAGAGGGGGGGGTGAATAGCCTAATAAAAATTTCTACAACAACACTTAACCAAATGGTTAGACAATTATGAGGCGAAGCGAGTGTTGCGCTAGCCTACTCAATAATGCAAGCCACCTACCACAATTCTAGTTTAGATAGTGTCAATTCACACAAGAGCAATGACTCTACCCTATGTTAGTGTGCTCTCAAAGGCTAACTAAAGAGCCACACCAACCAAGCATGCAAGCTCTCACAACTAGCTACACTAAAGAGCTTGTCAACTAGTTTACGGTAAAGTAAAGAGAGTGATCAAGAGGGTTATACCGCCGTGTAGATGAATGAACCAATCAATCACGAAGATGAATAACAATGATGACCAATCACCTCGGAATCAAATGATGAACACAATGATTTTTACCGAGGTTCACTTGCTTGCCGGCAAGCTAGTCCTCGTTGTGGCGATTCACTCACTTGGAGGTTCACGCGCTGATTGGCATCACTCGCCAAACCCTCAATAGGGTGCCGCACAACCAACACAAGATGAGGATCACACAAGCCACAAGCAATTTACTAGAGTACCTTTTGGCGCTCCGCCGGGGAAAGGTCAAGAACCCCTCACAATCACCACGATCGGAGTCGGAGACAATCACCTCCTCCACTCAACGATCCTTGCTGCTCCAAGCCGTCTAGGTGGCGGCAACCACCAAGAGTAACAAGAGAAATCCGCAGCGAAACACAATCACCAAGTGCCTCTAGATGCAATCACTCAAGCAATGCACTTGGATTCACTCCCAATCTCACTATGATGATGAATCAATGATGTAGATGAGTGGGAGAGCTTTTGCTAAGCTCACAAGTATGCTATGTCAATAGAAATGGCCAAGAGTCTGAGCTTGAGCCGGCCATGGGGCTATAAATAGAGCCCCAATCAAATAGAGCCGTTATACCCCTTCACTGGGCAAAACGCGTTCTGACCGGACGCTCCGGTCAGACTGACCGGACGCTGGCTCTCAGCGTCCGGTCGCTCGATGTCAGCCACGTGTCCAGACTCAACGGTCATCAGCCTCGACCGGACGCTGCTCCTTCGAACTGACCGGACGCTGAAGCCCCTGCGTCCGGTCGTTTACAGTAAGCTCCCGAGCATGACCGGACACGTCCGATAAAACTGACCGGACGCTGAAGCCCCAGCGTCCGGTCGTTTCCAGTAAGCTCCCCGAGGCATGTTTTTTCGACCGGACGCGTCCGGTCCACCTTGACCGGACGCAGCCAGCGTCCGGTGCTCAACCCTAGCCACGGTGCCGTCTGACAGCTCGACCGGACGCTGCCTTTCAGCGTCCGGTCGCTGAGTGACCCAGCGTCCGGTCAGTAGACCGACGCCAGCATCATTTCGATCAACTCTATTTCAACTCTAACTTCTTCACCCTTGCTCAAGTGTGCCAACTACCAAGAATTTTGCATCCGGCGCAATAGAAAATAGACATTTCATTTTCCCAAAAGCGCCGAATCCCGCCGAGCAAGCTCGGCGGGAGGGAGAGAGGGACCCAAACCCATCTCAACCCTACAAACACCTTGTGCACATGTGTTAGCATATTTTCACAAATATTATCAAGGGTGTTAGCACTCCACTATATCCTAAATGCATATGCAATGAGTTAGAGCATCTAGTGGCACTTTGATAACCGCATTCCGATACGAGTTTCACCCCTCTTAATAGTACGGCTATCAAACCTAAATGTGATCACACTCTCTAAGTGTCTTGATCACCAAAACAAAATAGCTCCTACAAGTTATACCTTTGCCTTGAGCTTTTTGTTTTTCTCTTTCTTCTCTTCAAGTTTAAGCCCTTGATCATCTCCATGCTATCACCATTGTCATGTTATGATCTTTATTTGCTTCTCTACTTGAAGTGTGCTACCTATCTCATGATCACTTGATGAACTAGGTTAGCACTTAGGGTTTCATCAATTCACCAAAACCAAACTAGAGCTTTCACATGCTTCTATCTCAAACCAAAACCAAAACATAGGTACCTCAATCACTTATAGATATGATTCTAATTTGAGGACCTTTGAATCTAAGTGACTTTTGATCAGTCCAATAATTGTCACTTTTCTGGCAGATTCTGTACTCTTCAAAGAATAAATCATATCTCCCAAAGTACATATCCAAAAACCACGAAATTTGGTGAAGATGTGACACACTAAGTCTTCTAGTAGCTGTAAAAATTTTAGCTTCTTTTGACTTCTATATTGCTACCAGATTTCATATCTTTCCACACTGCTACATGTTGAAAACTGCTGCACTATAGCTGACAAGATCTACTCCAAATCCGAAGTATCACTTATCCAAATCTCATGAAATTTGCACAGCAACTAATACCATAAGTGTAGAGCATGCAGACCAAATTTCAAGCCTATACAAATAGATTTGGTTACTCAAACATGTCTATGATCACTGCTAGCTCAGATTTTCAATATTGGACAGATTTCAATAATTGAGCTATTTTTCTCCAAATTGAACCAAACTTGAAATCAACTTGTTTGAATACTCTCACAAGACATATGTCCATTCAAACCACTTACTAGAAGAAATCTTATGAACATATCCAATCAAACCAACTTCAAACTTGATTACTTAAGCATTTAATCCATTCAAGCATCTCATAGCAAGCAACATATGCATATATATCCAATTCAATTAACTCATATGCACCCAAATAAACTTTGATCAACAAGAGATATACCTTGGTAGCTTATGATCATCTTTGCAAGCTTCAACTCCACTTATTTGCAGGCCCTCAAATATATCAATAAATCCCCACAACTTGAATATGACACTTGTATGTTGATAGCATATGGACTTCACTCAATTTTGACTTGGCATTGGGATAGAATTGCACTAGGTTTCAATACTTGACTCAACATAAGATGAACAATAATAATTTCATTGAATCAAGTCTCCAATGCCATGGTACCTACAAACGGTCATCCACTTTTTGATGGTACCCAAACTAGTTCGGGTCCTCTCATGTTAGACGCAACATACTTAGGCATAGCCTTAGTATGACTAGCGGATTTTTTTTCAATACTAACCAATAAGGTACCATAACAAACCTTCCTAGGCATAATATTTGCATCAATTGAAATAGACTTAGGATTCTCACTTAGGGGACATGTATTAGCCAAGAATTGATTTTCTCATTTTTGAATATTTGGCAAATTTATGATTTTCAAAACTTGAGAGAGATTTTAGAGGGACATAGGGATTTTTATGGACTTGAGAGAACCATGTCACATGTGATTAGGCAAATAATCAACCAAGGGTAGCAATAATCACAATATGACATGACTAGGTCACAAAGACCCCAAAACCACATGATTTTCAAAAACCACACCACCTACACATGCTAGTTAGGGATTTTGAAAAACATCTATCCTATATCACACAAATGCACACACTAGCATATAAAGGGCCTTAGATGCACTTACAATGCATGTATGTAAATACATACCTTTGCCTTGAGCCCACAATATCACCACTGAGATAATACATGGCATGACAACATCATGTTGACCTCACTTGTCAAATAATCATATGATATATGAAATCAGTTTTCATCCAAAAGACTACAAATAATGCTAGATAAATTTGTTAGTCCACAATATCACCACTGAGATAATACATGGCATTACAACATCATGTTGACCTTACTTGTCAAATAATCATACCATATATGAAATCAATTTTCATCTAAAGGACTACAAATAATGCTAGATAAATTTATTAGTCCACAATGGTGCAAAATAGAAACTGAGCTCCCCCTAAATAAGTAATACAAGTAATTTGAATGACTTTCAACAAGCACTTTATTCTTTTAAGAATTTGGGAGTCAATTTTCTATTTTGACCAACACAAAGTAATTTGCCATATTTAAATTTCGTTGAGACATACTCACAACCCACTTAGGTTTGACAGATCACAAGCTTCTAAGCAAATTAAGGATATATGAAATCATATGGATCAAACCTCAATTGCATCCCAATTAGTGCTCTGGTTCCTGCCATACCAGACACGTCCGGTAGACATACCGGACACGTCCGGCATGTGAAGAACATAAATACTATTCCTTTCTGCCCTGGCCATACCGGACACGTCTGGTAGGCGCAGGACAGAAACAATTGAAGCGCTGCTTGTGATTCTTTGTTTTAGCTCTAGTACTTCTTGTATGCCTGCATCTGAACAAATGCATTGCTCTACTAGAGAGCTATTAAAAGCATCACATGGCAAATTTGATAATGATTAAATAAAACTAATTAGTCACTTCCAATTATTTCACGAATATGCTTATTTGTGAGCCATTGAGCACTAAACACAAAGTGGCTATCCTATAAGGTTTTTAGGTACTTGTTACCAATGGTAGAGATGAAGTAAACGATATGGTCATTGATTCATCTTCGGGTCAACCATATATGAGATTATGATAAGAATTGATTGATAGATTGAGTGAATATTTTCAATTTGCTTGCTCAACCACCCCGAAGCTTTCATCTCACCACCAAGTATCTACATTATCAACCTAAGCACATTTTGGTACCCAACTCTTGTTGGGTCCTTTTGGGTTAGTCAACAAGTGCTTAGGCACCCAAATGGCCTTAGTACTAGTTTGTGGTGAACACATCACCTTGCTAGTGCTAACTCCATTTGTGGTCTTCCTAAGCATATTATCATAAACAAATGTGTTCGGCTTATGGATGTTACCATTTGGGCAATCATAGCTTAGATGCCCCTTTCTTTTACAAGCATATTATATGCGACCTTTGTTTGCTCTATGCTTGTTTTGCTTGTATGGACATCCATCAACCTTGTGGCCCATCTCATCGCATCCATAGCATCTTCTTGTTGCAACTTGGGCTTCATTTCTTGCCTCCTTGTACATTGGGCATTTCTTGGTTGGATGCCCCAACTTCTTGCACATGAGACAAGTGCTTTGTCCATTACTTTTCCTTTGGTTGGCCAACTTGTTTGAGGCCGTTTGATCGGCCACTTCACACTTGTCAGCCCAACTCTTCTGTGGACACATGGTAATCTCATGTCCATTCACTCCACAGCCATAGCATAGTCTTTTTTCATGTTTCTTGCTCTTGGTTGTGTTGGCCTTGCTTGAAATGTGATTCTTTTGTTGGGATTTGGAGGAAGCAAGGTTTGAACCCTTCTCAAGCTTCTTCACCATGTTAACACGGTTATCTTGAGAAGGTTGTGCTCTCTCCTTACCCTTCAATTGAATCATATCATTTCTTAGCCTTTCCACTTCTTCCTTAAGCTCTACATTTTCTATAAATTTTTGCTCAATCGAAGATTGGCTTGCTTGAGAAGCACACTCATTAGCACAAGAAATATTCAATTGAGATTGTATACAAGTGAGTGTGTGAGTGGGAGGTTGAGATGATTTTACCGTTGTAATCACAACCTCATGAGCCACCTCAAGCATGATGCTTGATTCTACTAATTCTTCATGAGAGCACTTGAGATGAACATAGTTTGCTTGTAGCACATTATATTTGCTTGAGAGTTCATCTAATTTTGCCTTGAGCTCAAAGTTTTCCTTCTCTAGTTGTGAAACACTAGAAGAGGAGTTAGTAACTAAAGCATGCTCAATTGATAATTTTTCATACCTCTCATTTATGGCCTTTAGCTCTTGCAATTTGGAGATGAGAAACTTTTCTTGATTTTGAAGTGATTGCTCTTGTTTCTCATTCTCTTCCTCTAGCTCATCATTCTTCTCAACTAGCTTCATGAGAATGAGCTTGTCTTTGTTGCTTAGATGATTAAGAGTGTAGCTATCTTCAATTTCAATAGCACTCTCTTCTTGATCATCTACTCGTGCTATCTCCTTGGCTTGATCTTTCTTGCTAGCCTTCTTCTTGCTTTTCTTGGCCATGAGACACAAGTGATGAGTATCATGAGATACTGAGTTTGACTCATCACTTGGCCACCACCGGGCTTGAGCCTCATCATCACAGATTGCCTGCTGTCCGGCTGCCTCGGCCATACCGGACACGTCTGGTAGGGATACCGGACACGTCAGGTATGTGCTTGTAGACAGCGCAGTCGCCTCGGCTTGCACCTCTTGCTCCGGCTCAGCGCTCTTGAGGTCTTGTGAGGCTTCTTCGCTGCATGAAGACATAATGGACATATTTTCCATTGACTCGACCTCAAGTGCATCATCGCATTTGGATTTCCCATATAACTCAACGAGTTTGGTCCAAATGAGATGAGCACTCTCCGGAGGTGGTTGTCCATTGAATATTGCCTCATCTTAAACCTCTACACTCAATGTACTCAAAATGATATTAATAGCTTGAGCATTGAGTTGCACGCATATCTCTTTCTCTTTTGATAAATTCTTATAGTTGCTCCAATCAACTATAGGAAGAGGTATGCTTGCAAACACAATATGCTCAACAAGAGGACTAATATCTCTAAAAGTATTGAGTACATGAATTGACCAAGGTAGAAAGTTTGAACCATCATTTTGAAGAAGCACTGGCTCCAACTCGATAGGCGTCGACATCCTTTTCTCACGGCGGTGAAGCTTTAGGTGAGAACCTCGCTCTGATACCAATTGAAAAGACCTAGGATGCCGCCTAGAGGGGGGTGAATAGGCATTTCTGAAAAATCAACACCTTTAAAAGCGAAAACGATTAGTAATAGGAGTTTCCAAAATGGAAACTCCAAATCAGAGTAATACCACCCCTCATAAGTTAGCCACAAAGTATATAAAAGATACTAGATAAACCTATGGAGCCAAACAGCTGCAACCAAAGAGTTGAATCAAAATGCACTAGTCAGTTAATGTCGAAGTCCCGACAGTTTGAGTCAGAACTTCCAACGTGTCAGAAGTCCCGATGTAGGGTCAGAACTTCCGACGTGTCAGAAGTCCCGATAGTTTGGGTCAGAACTTTCGACGCAAACTGTCAGCACTTCCGACCCCTACGAGAAATGAACTACAAGTGCTAAAATGAACTTTGTGATGCCGATAACTTACAAACCCACTTCCTAGTGGTAAGGTGTTGGGTCACTCTCTTGACGTTGATAAGCCACCACTCCGTAGATCGAGTCCCAAACCCTAAGAAATAGCTAGAGAGAGGGAGACAACTAAATACAAGTAATTTCGAGCAAATCACAACAACAACAAGCACGCGGGAGACAAGAATTTATCCCGAGGTTCGGTAGCCCCACAAAGGAGCTCCTACGTCCTCATTGTTGAGGTGACCACTTTGGTCGGAGTCTCTTCTACCTCCTTGCCTTACTCAAGGATACCACAAAGGTCACTTGAGTTTCTTCACTAGAAAACAAGGGTAATACAAACTTCCCAAGGCTCTTCCACAAGATGGAAGCTCTTGGGCGACGTCTCGCCGGCTAGGGGAAAATCCTCAAGAGTAACAAATGCAAATCAAACCGGCTTGACAAAGAAATTAAGTGCTCAAGCTTGCTCAAAGTGTTTTTCTCACTTGATCCACTCTCCAATCACTCAAACCCTTTAGGAATTGAAGTTGGAGGCAAAGGAGAGAAGAGTGGTGAGCCTAGAATGCTTAGGGGCTGTTTTGGCCGAGTGTTCGTTGCAATGAAATGAGTGGGCAACGGTTAGAAAGGAGGAGAGGGGTATATATACTCCAAGGCAAAATCTAACCGTTCAGATCTACGTCGAAAGTTCCGACGCAGATCTCGGGACTTCCGACGTATGAAGAAAACACTGTTCATGCGAGGTCAAAGTCCACTCGAGACAGCCAATGTCGGAACTTCCGACGAACATCGGGACTTCCGACGTGCACAGTCAGCAGGTCAGTAGAACCATCGATGCCGGGACTCCCGGCATGGGTCAGGACTTCCGACTGTCGAGAGTTCCGACTCACATCGGGACTTTCGACGTCCACAGTCGCCGCGCAAGCTGTGACTGGGAGTCAGCACTTCCGGCAAGAGTCATGACTTCCGACTGTCGGGAGTTCCGGCACGTCGGGACTTCCGACACCGACAGTCACAGAAAATTATTCTATGTGCTCGTGAAGTGCTAGAGTGTCTCTCTTTTGATTTAATTATTATGCTTGAGCACTCTATCTTCCTCAGACCACCGAAACTTGCATCCCTCTTAATAGTACGGCATACCTATTAACTCAAGATCAAAAGAAAAACAAAATTAAACCTTTTGAGTTGATCTTCTTTAAATTGATGCCGTGTCTTTCAATCTTCATCAAGTGAGGGTGCCAACATATCAATATTGATCTTGTCACTTGAGCAAAGCCATCTTGAGCACGTGACTTGATTCCATTCATCAAATATAAATAACTCCAAATGCATCAAGTCACTTTAATCAACTTGTCCAATATATATTTGATCCTTCACATCAATATGACCATCATAGCTTGATTAGTACCTCAACTAAATGCAAGTACTTTATTCTTCACCCTAGCTAGGTTCTTCGGCCGCCAAGCCGTCGCTTGCCCTTCACCCTTGCTTAGTACCTCGAAGCCTTTCCTTGCTATCTTCACCATCTCAAGCCATCAAGTCACATCTTGTGTTGAATCATCCATTCATTTGTATTGTTATCTTTTTCATTTTAATTTAGCAAGCTTCACTTAAGAGACCATTCCATATGCAATCCCTCATGTCTCATTAATTAATTCTAACGAGCTTGCTTTCACATAGTACATGGAATCCCACAATAGATAAGCCTTTGTATGAGTTTCATTTGCATTGTTGTCTTATGCTTGAACTAGATTGTTTATACAACAACATATCATTTTGGCTTTTTATTAAGTATCTGTGAGATAACCTATTACCTGTTCACACTTAGCAAACGGGTTAGACCTTTAATCACGTTGTCATTCAATCATCCAAAACCCACCAAAGGGCTAGATGCACTTTCAAAATGTCACCATCCGACGTTGTGAGAAAGATCTTGAGTGTACTCCCCATTGAGAAATATGGGCACATTGTGACCGTGCTACATCAAGGTGATCTTTCCGCCGCTACACCGACACAAATCTTGGGAAAGATCAATGCTCATGAGATGTACATGCACATCACGCCACAAGATGGCTCATCCTCTACAAAGAAGAAAGAGAAGGACTTAGCATTCAAAGCTAGCCAAGATAAGGGCAAAGCAAGACTTGAGTATGAGAGCTCAAGTGATGAAGAAGATGATGAAGAAAGTCTTGCTCTCATGGTGAAGAAGACCGCCAAGATGCTAAAGAAGCTAAACAAGAGTGGCATCAAGTTTGACGGCAAGAAGAAGTTCTTCACTAGCTCAAGAAGAAAGCCAATCTCCGAGATAGATTGCTACAATTGTGGCGAACTTGGCCATCTAGCTCATCAATGCACAAATCCCAAAAAAGATAAGTTCAAGAACAAGAACAAGGGCAAGAAAGATGACTCAAGTAATGAAGATGAAGATGAGAAGAAAAAGAACAAGCCATAAAAGAAGAGAGATGGCAAAAAGAGGGACTTCTACAAGAAGAAGAAGAGTGGAAAGGCCTATATTATCGATGATTGGCTCACGGACATTGATTCATCAAGTGGATCATCCGATGATGATAGTGAAAATGAGAAGGTGGCCGCCATTGCTATTGATCTTGCATCTTCACCGCCACCATCGCCATCATCCTCTACACACCTATGCCTTATGGCCAAGGGTGAACGCAAGGTAACTAAGAATGATGATAGTAGTGATGATGAGCAAGCTAGTGATGATGATAGCGATAGCGACGATGATGATTCACCTACATATGATGATCTTATAAATATACTAAGAAAATACACTAAGATCATTAGAAAGAGTAGAGCTACAAATGAAAAGCTTGATGCTAAAAATGATTCACTCTTAGCTAAGTGCGATACATTAGAAAAGGCTAATGATGAGCTTAGAGAAACTAATGATGCTATATCATCCAAACTCAAGGAGCTCAAATCTTCTAAGAAAGCTTAAAGATAAACATGATAAACTTGAGTGGGTGCACAATGAGCTCATCACTAGTCACAACAAGCTAAAAGATGAGTATACAACTCTTAAGATCAATCATGATACTCTTGTCATTGCTCAAGAATTCCTACCAAATGAGCCACATGATGCTACTAACCATGTTGTTAAGATTGATATAGCTACATCATGTGATGATTTGATTGATGAGAGCATTGAGCAAGGATCTAGTGGCAAAGGCAAGCAAGTGGTTGAGTGCAATGACTATGATGAATATGTCAAGCTCAAGAACACAAATGAGAAGCTCATGAAAGATCTTGAAGAAATGAAAAGCCACAACACCATTGTGCTAGAAACTCTTGATCATGACAAAGAGTTGATTCTTGAGAATGAGAAGCTCAAAGAAGAAAACAAGAAGCTCAAGGAAGAGAAGAAAGATGATGCTCTAAAGGAAGAAAATAAGAAGCTCAAGTTGGAGAAAGAGCATCTCAAGATTGGATTGAGCAAGTTTGCTAGAGGCAAGCATCTCCAAAGTGAGCTACTCATGAACACCGTCATGAAGATGGATAGAAGTGGCATTGGATATGTGGCAAGTATAGAGAAGAAGAAGGCTCAAGTTCAACAACAACAATCAAAGCCAAAGCCAAAGCCAAAGAGATGTTTTGAGTGTGGACAAGAAGGCCACTTTGCTCATGAGTGTCAAACTCCACCGCCACAACCCTTGCCCAAGCATGCTAGACCCTTTGCCTTCAATGCTCACTACATACTTAGAAAGGACTCTAGTGGAAAGATGAAAGTCATGTTCTTAGGTCCCCCTAACAAGAATAGGCCTAAGAAGATTTGGGTGGCTAAGTCACTTGTTGAGAAGGTGAAGGGCCCTCAACAAGTTTGGATTCCTAAAGCTTGAATCTCTTGTGTGTAGGTGAACTACAAGACTGGTGGAAGTCATTGGGTTATTGATAGTGGTTGCACTCAACATATGACCGGTGATCCTCGTATGTTCACCTCACTAGATGAAGAGGTAGATGGACAAGAGAAAATAACATTTGGAGATAATTCAAAGGGCAAGGTTAAAGGATTGGGCAAAGTGGCAATATCAAATGATCATTCCATCTCCAATGTGCTATATGTTGCTTCATTGAGCTTCAACTTGCTATCCATTGGACAATTGTGTGATCTTGGCTTCCAATGCTTGTTCACTGAGAAGGAGGTTGTTGTATCCAAGGTAGATGACAATCAAGTGATATTCAATGGATTTAGATACAACAACTTATATCTAGTGGACTTCACCTCCGAAGATACAAATTTGAAGACTTGTCTATTCACCAAAACAACACTTGGGTGGCTATGGCATAGAAGACTTGCTCATGTTGGGATGAGCTCACTCAAGAAGCTTATGAAGAATGATTTGGTGAGAGAGTTGAAGGATGTGAAGTTTGAAAAGGACAAGCTTTGTAGTGCATGTCAAGCCGGCAAGCAAGTTGCAAATACTCATCCAACCAAAGCTTTCATGTCAACCACAAGAGTGCTAGAACTCCTACACATGGATTTATTTGAACCAACAACATACAAGAGTTTGGGAGGGAATCTCTATTGTCTTGTGATTGTTGATGACTATTCAAGGTATACATGGGTATTCTTTCTTCATGACAAATCCGAAGTTGCATCTTGCTTCAAGAAGTTTGCCAAGAGAGCTCAAAATGAATTTGAAGTGAAGCTCAAGAAGATAAGAAGTGACAACGGAAAAGAATTTGACAACACAAACATTGAAGCTTATTGTGATGAAGTTGGGATCAAGCATGAAGTCTCCGTAACTTATACTCCTCAACAAAATGGTGTAGTTGAGAGGAAGAACCAGACTTTGATCACTCTTGCAAGAACTATGCTTGATGAATATAACACCCCTGAAGCTCTATGGGCGGAAGCAATCAACACCGCATGTTATGCATCCAACCACCTATTCCTTCAAAAGTTCCTTGGCAAGACACCTTATGAGTTGCTCAATGGGAAGAAGCCGGACGTCTCCTTCTTTAGGGTGTTTGGTTGCAAATGCTACATCTACAAGAAGCGGCAACACCTAGGGAAGTTCCAAAGACATGATATTGGTTTTCTTGTTGGTTACTCATCAAAGTCCAAAGCATATAGAGTATTTAATCATGCCACCGGCTTGGTTGAAGAAACATATGATGTGGAATTTGATGAATCTAATGGCTCCCAAGGAGCACATGAGAATCTTGATGATGTAGGTGATGAACCATTGAGGGAGGCTATGAAGAACATTCCGGTTGGAGACATCAAGCCAAAAGATGATGAAGATGATGTATAAGTCATTGATCAACCTTCTTCATCAAGTGTGCCACAAGATGGTGAAAAAGATGAGAGAGTAGAAAATGAAGATACTCATATCTCCCATGAGCAAATGGTGGTACAAGCACAAGATGTTGATGCTCCACAACCTCCTCCTCAAGTGGTCAATAGAAGAAATACACCTCTCCTACAAGATCATCCACAAGATCTCATCATAGGGAGTTCATCAAAGGGTGTAATGACTCGATCTCAAAAACTTACTTCATTTATTGCTCATCACTCTTTTGTCTCTTGCTATGAGCCTACCATGGTAGAAGAAGCTCTTAAAGATCCGGATTGGATTAATGCCATGCATGAAGAGTTGAACAACTTCACTCGCAATGAAGTATGGACTCTTGAAGAGCGACCAAAAGGTGCAAGAGTCATTGGAACAAAGTGGGTGTTCCGCAACAAGCAAGATGATCAAGGTGTTGTTATGAGGAATAAGGCAAGACTAGTGGCAAAGGGGTTCTCTCAAGTTGAAGGTTTGGAATTTGGAGAGACCTTTGCACCGGTTGCAAGATTAGAAGCCATCCGTATCCTACTTGCATATGCATCACATCATGAAATGAAACTATATCAAATGGATGTGAAAAGTGCATTTTTAAATGGCTTTATTAATGAACTAGTATATATTGATCAACCTCCCGGGTTTGAAGACCCTAGATATCCTAATCATGTTTATAGGTTGTCTAAGGCACTATATGGGCTTAAGCAAGCCCCAAGAGCTTGGTATGGGCGCCTTCGGGACTTCCTCATTGAGAAGGGCTTTATCATTGGGAAGGTCGACACCACACTATTCACCAAGAAGCTTGATGGGCATATCTTCATTTGTCAAATATATGTTGATGATATCATCTTTGAATCATCAAATGAAGACTCATGCAAAGAATTTGGTGAATTGATGTCGAAGGAGTTCGAGATGTCCATGATTGGTGAGCTTACATTCTTTCTTGGTTTTCAAGTCAAGCAAATGAAAGAAGGCAACCTCATCTCTCAAGAGAAATACACTAAAGATCTTCTCAAGAGATTCAAGATGGATGAATGTAAGCCAATCAAGACATCAATGCCTACCAATGGACATCTCGACCAAGATGATGGAGGTAACCCGGTTGATCAAACTCTCTACCGTTCTATGATTGGTAGCTTGTTATATTTAACCGCATCTAGGCCCGACATCATGTTTAGTGTGTGTATGTGTGCTAGATTTCAAGCTAATCCTAAGGAAACACATTTAATAGCCGTAAAACGAATCCTTAGGTACCTTAAGCACACACCAAGCATTGGCCTTTGGTATCCCAAAGGAGCTATATTTGAATTAGTTGGCTATTCCAATTCGGATTATGCCAGTTGCAAAGTTGATAGAAAGAGCACATCCGGAGGGTGCCATTTGCTTGGTAGATCACTTGTGTCTTGGTCCTCCAAGAAACAAAATAGTGTGGCTTTATCCACCGCCGAAGCGGAATACATTGCCGCGGGTGCTTGTTGTGCACAAATTTTATACATGAAACAAACTTTGCTAGACTATGGTATAGTTCTAGAAAAGGTACCTCTTTTGTGCGATAATGAAAGTGCGGTAAAACTTACAAATAATCCGGTTCAACACTCTCGCACCAAGCACATAGATATCCGTCATCACTTTCTAAGAGATCATGTTGCTAAAAATGATATATCACTAGAAGGTGTAAGAACCGAAGATCAATTAGCGGATATCTTCACTAAACCGCTAGATGAGGCTACATTTTGTAGATTGCGGAATGAGCTCAATGTACTTGATTTTAGTAACTTCACTAAAAATTGAGCTTGTGTTGTCCCTTGCATTCATTGTAATATACAACATGTTTAAATTTTTGGCAATCATATAGGGCTTGTCTAACATGGTTAAGATAACCGTCGAAAAGCGTGTGAAGAAGCTTAACCTTGGATCAAACTTGACAAGCATCTAGATTTACTTACAAAGTATTGCATATGCATGAATGTTGTTTTGTCGTTTTGTTCCATTTGCCCTCTTATTGCCTATTTTCTTAAAAAGAAAATTATAGCCTAAGGCAAAATATTTTGAAAAATATGAGGGTTTGAGAGAGGTCACTCACATCAGTCCCAATTGGTGTTTATTTCGATCTTATTCATGTTGGGACTTGATTGGAAACAGACAGCGCGAAGGAACTTTGAAGATTTGCTAGAAAAGGACCACCGGACACTGCACCGGACGCTGCTGTCCAGCGTCCGGTCAGTTCACAGGAGGTGAACTGCTGCTAAAGGAGTGCCCGGACGTTGCGTTTGTGCGTCCGGTCAGGAAGGGATCTTGCGTCTGGTCGTTTGAAGAAGAAACAGGATGTACTGACCGGACCTTGACTGTGTCCGGTCATGGACCACCGGACGTGTCCGGTCGCGATTCCAGAGGAATTGGACCTCTCTGGAATCGACCGGACGCTGGGTGGTAGCGTCCGGTCGCTACCACCGGAGCGTCCGGTCAGTGGATCTCGCGCGGCATCAGGACTCTTCTTCTGTTTCCTTATCTGTTGCGTTGGGGGACCTATTTAATCCAATCTGGCCGTACCACCCCATCCAGTCCAATGCCCTAGCCGCCGACGCCACCACAGCACTCCTCGCCAGCTCGCCACGCGCCTCCCGTGCCAACGCCGCCGTCCAGCTCCACGCGCCGCCATCCACTGCAGCCGCGCGCCACCATCGTCCGCCCTGCTCTTGCTCCCACCGAGCCTCCTCGCGCGCTCACGCCACCGCGCGTCACCACATCGCCGTCCTCTGCTCCCACACGCCTCTCGCGATCCAGCGCCGCCAGAGCCGAGCCAGTGTGTCCGTCGTCTCCAGCCAGCGAGCAGCTCCACCGCGCCGATCTGCCGGGCCCCAGCCCTGCCTCCGCACCGGTAAGGCCCTTCTGCCAATTCATCTGATTACCTAGCGTCAGCGTAGCAACCCTAACTTCGTCATTGTTGCTGATCCCCGGCCGATTCTTCGCAGAGCTTCGAGAACCCTAACCCTAGCCGGTTCAGTGTTTCCCCACGCGACGTCGCTTCTTTTCCCAGATCGCTGATCGTCAGGTAGCATGCCCGTCGTCTCAATTTCATACCTACATTGCTTGCTTCCTAGGTCTTTCGCATCTATTAAATATATTGTATTTATTTGAATATCCATATATTCCATCGTGCAGCGAGTCGGTGCCGTTGAGGTTCTTGTGGCAGTTGTCAGACAACTCGGAGCCAAGCTCGCGAGTACGGATCGAGGCCAAGCCTTGGGAGTGTCAGTTTGATAGTCGATCTTTGTCAGCGGCAGTTCATCTTCTTGTCAGATCAGATGGCTCGCACAAAGAATGTTGGTGGTGGTCCAGGAGATGACGATTGGAGGCCCCCGCCTCGCCAGCCTGCAGGACCGAAAGGCAAGGCAACAAAGCAAGTTACATCTAAGAAGCGCAAGTACCCTGACGTAGAGACAGCGAGAGCAGCAGCAGTCGCTGAGGTAGCAGAGCGTGCTGAGAGAGGTGGTGCTCGCAGTGGTGTTGTCATTGTAGATCCACAGCTCACACCAGCACAGAGGGCAGCAGTTGAGGAGGCTGAGCGTCGTCATGGTGGTCCACCTAGGACTGTCATGATGGCAGGACGTTGTCTAGCTATTGAGGAGCCTCAGCGTCAGGGGGAGTCTCAGCAGGAGCCACAGCAGTAGCCCCCACCAGTAGAGCCTCAGCCAGCTCAGGAGACTCAGGAGGGTCAGCAGGCCGAGGAGACCGAGCTGGCACCCTAGCTATGTCGCTCTGGTCGTACTAGTGCTACAGTTCCACCGAGGCTAGCTACACAGCGCAGGGGTTCACGCCCACCGCCTAGACCACAGGGTCCGCCTCCAGTGGTACACCTTGACTTGAGGGCCGCCACGGCTAGACAGGTTCGACAGCTGAGGTTTGTTGAGTTTGAGGTGTGGTTCCCTCCAAGGAGGGATGATAGAGCTGCTGAGGGTTTCTACACGCCACTGTAGGTGGATTTCTACAACGCTTATCTCAACAGTGGGGCAGTATTCAGATCTCAGCGGGTATGCAGTATATAGTCTATTGTGGTAGCAGCCAGAGAGCATATCCACCCCTACTTGTCATATTTGCTGGGGTTGTCAGATCTGATTGGCCGAACTGGACTGTATGTGCCATCTTGGGTTCAGCAGTTTTATGCTTCGCTCTACGTTGACCCGCAACACAACTTCATACACTTTGCATTCAACGGCAGAGACTACAGGGTAATGAGTTTCAGGGCCCGGGAGATACTGAGGCTACAGGATCAGCCTGTCAAATTGCATGAGGTATGTTATGGACAGCAGGAGCCTCCCAGGCGTCCTCATGGAGGGATGGTGCCCCCTACAGATCTTGTGCGCCATTGCTTCAAGGAGACTTTTGGTGAGGGGTCGAGGAGGAACCCCAGTGACCTTACTCCTACAGCTCATGTGCTAGAGGCTATCATCCGGGGGACACTACTTCCCAGGTTGGGATACAGAGAGGGTCTGACTCGCCTACAGCTCTGGCTCCTTAATGCCCTGATGCAGCAGACCGTGTTCGACATTTGGGACCTCCTTCTATCAGAGATGGAGGATACTATAGCTGAGGGCTTCAAGGGTCACAGGTAGCTTCCTTATGCACACTGGATCACATTTCTTATGCTTAAGGCTGTGCAGGTTAGGACCCCTGAGATGGTTGCAGAGTACAAGGGTGCCACCACTGAGTTTCTAGCTTATAACATGGCACAGAGGATCAGACACAGCACATCACAGGCCCCCACTCAGCCCAACTGTCGTCTAGATGTTCTAGAGTCAGCAGCTCAGCAGGACGAGATCATAATAGGCATAGCCGCTACTGAGGAGGAGCAGCTTGAGGCACAACAGGAGGCGACAGAGTCTAGTGACAGCTCGGATGATGATTATCTGCCGATTCCTCATACGCCTCCACGTAGACATGATGCAGAGGCCGGTAGTTCTAGCTCAGCTCCACCTGCACCTCAGACGAACCCCGCTCTAATTGCTATTCTTGAGCGGATGCAGCAGGATTAGGCACGATAGGCACAGGAGACAGCTGCCAACTTTGCTCAGTTTTAGGCTCGTCAGGACGAGTTCCAGCGGCAGCAGCGGCAGCAACAGATGCATCAGCAGCAGTTACTCATGCAGCAGCAACTTATGGGATTTATGCAGCATGTAGTAATAGCACTTGGGGCCCCACAGCCATAGCCTTTGCCCTAGCTTGCTCAGCCTACCACCACTACGACGACTCTAGCAGTACAACCCAGTGGGCTTCAGAGTCAGGGACTTCCTCCAGCTCCGTTTGCTTCACCCACAGTTCAGGTGTCCCAGTGGTTGTCCTCACCAGTGGTAGCCCCGTAGTTCACACCATATCATACGGGCTTCTCACCGGATCAGTCATCCTCGCTATTTGTGCCTGACACGTCAGTCTCCAGGAGTCTTGGAGCATCCTTTAGCGAGTTGACCGGCATGCCTACCCGCCTCATATGCATGCCGCCGGTCCTTCAACAGCAGATCCTATCGCCGTGACTACTCAGAGGCTCCCTTCTTCTGTCACATCTTCATATCCTACGATAGGTATTCTTGCAGCTTCACAGGCAGCACCTGCCCTAGCTCAGACCTAGACCGCTTCAGCGATACTTCCTGCCATAGAGGGTCAGTCAATACAGAGCTCAGGGTCAGATGATGATGGCGCCCAGTTCCAGCTTGCCCCTCGTACCTCAGCGCCCGGCTCATCCGCTGCAGCTCCGCCGACCGACCCTTAGGTTTTGGTGTTTGACGCCAAAGGGGGAGACGGTTCGAGTACGTAGACTCAGGGGGAGCGACGTTTAGGGGGAGCTAGTTATCTAGTATTAGCTTATTATATACATTTGGAGTTTTATTAGTGTGATACACTATTACTATTATGCATTCGTGGTGTTACTTTCATGCATACTATTATATCTATGTGATAGTGATATCTATGTGATTGTGATAGACATGTGTGCTCTCTACTTTACATTATTTATATGTCATATCACTTGTGTTATGCTCATTTGCCTTTGCTTCCGCGTTTATACTCCGATGCAAATGAGCTTTGTTTCTCATACTCATGCTTAATTCATATCCTTTGAGTACATTGTGTTGGCTTGGGTCATATAAGCTTGACTAACACTTTTGTTCTTATCGACAAAAGCTTATATGAACCAAGCCCGTCAAAAACCTCACTCTTTCACATACTCGAGGTGGTATTGTCATCAATCACCAAAAAGGGGAGATTGAAAGCATCTAGGCCCCTAGTTGGATTTCGGTGATTAATGACTATGTAATATTACTATGACTAACGTGTGTTTTGCAGAGGCAATTAAGTTAGGTCATGGTAATGGAGATCGATTGGGCAATCGAGGTGGTCATGCCCCTACGATGGAAATCAATTGGGCAATTGGAGTTGGAGAGACACTTAGAGTAGTTTAGGACTTTGTTTTTCCTTTGGCCGTACTATTAAGGGGGGTATGGACGGGTGGCTTGACCTAGGTGAGTCTAGTGAGTTAGGTGTGGTGCACACTTGTTAAAACTAGCTCTAGGTAGCTCCTATGAATGCCTAAGATCCTTTGGAGCAAACTTCATTCACATATGTTCGAGAGTTGAAAGTGAATGGAGGGTCAAATGCTGACCGGACGCTGGCTCCGGTGCAACCGGACGCTGGCTCTGGTGCAACCGGACGCTGGCCGCAGGGTCCGGTCAGTTCATTTGATCAAGAGACTGCGTACGGTGCGATCGGACACTGGAGTGGTCAAGTGACCGGACGCTGAGAGGCAGCGTCCGGTCGACTCCAGTAAGGTTCCAGAGAAGGGAATCTATGACCGAACGCGTCCGGTCAGTACTGACCGGACCCTAGGGGTTCAGCGTCCGGTCGAGTACAATAAGGTTCCAGTAAGGGTTTAATGCGACCGGACGCGTCCGGTCAATGGTGATCGGACCCTGCCAGCGTCCGGTCAACACATTTTCACTGGTTTGTGGGTTGAACTGACCGGAGCATCCGGTCAACATGACCGGAGCGTCCGGTCACCCCATAGAAGCTCATAACGGTTCGTTTTTCAGGCTACCTTATAAATAGAAGCTCCACTCATGTGTGGAGTCACTTTTGCTCATTCCAACAGCTGAGAAACACGTTTGTGAGTGCCAAGAAGAGCAAGGTCCTAGTGAGGTGATTGAGATTCGTGAATCCAAGAGAGTAGCCTCATTAGTGAATCAAGAGTAGATAAGTGTGCATCCATCTTCTCATTAGGCTTCGCGTGGTCAAGTGAGAGTTCGTGCTTGTTACTCTTGGTGATCGCCATCACCTAGACGGCTTGGTGGTGATTGGGAGCTTGGTGATCACCCGGCGGAGCTTGTGGGTGACCCAACTCAAGTTGTGAGCGGCTTTGGGTCATTCGCCGCGACGGAGTGTCGAAGAATCAACCCGTAGAGAGCACTTGATCCTTGCGTGGATCAAGGGGGAGCTACACCCTTGCGTGGGTGCTCCAACGAGGACTAGTGGGGAGTGGCGACTCTCCGATACCTCGGCAAAACATCGCCGCGTTCTTCTCTCTCTATTTACTTTGAGCATTTACTTTGAGCATTTACTTTGAGCAATTCAATACTTGTCTTTATATTCATAGAATTGCTATGCTAGAGTAAGTTTGGAACATAGATTGCAAGTCCGTTGTGCGTTAGTTTAATAGAAAGACTTTTCTAGGCACAAGGGGTTAATTGGGCTAACCGTAGGATTTAATTATTGCAAGAAAATTTAGAATTAGCCCAATTCACCCCCCTCTTGGGCATCTTAATCCTTTCAGTCTGGACAATCCCCGAGCTCAAGGATAGTCGCGACAGTCCCCGAGCACGAGAAGTGTGGCAAAAAACCATATGCCACTTGTACTATTATTTTATGTATTTATTTATTTACTTGCTCTGTCAAGTCCAATCTGACATGTCTGATCAAAAAAGTAGATGGGTATAGCATGTCATCCTACCTTTTTGTCTTGTCAAGCAAACAGTTGCGTGGCACTGTAAGTAGGTGCGTCAGCGTGGGCCCTCCCACACTGGCAACGAAGAGGCGCATATATTGGCGTAGATCTCGAAGCTGTGAAAACAACCGTCTACGACACATGCGCACGTCTCCCAAGAATCCCGAGCAGACGAAACGACATAACTCTTGGGTTAAATACAGTATAGAATAGGTAAGTTACTTTTTACTAAACCCCATTGCCATTCGCAGCCGCAGCTTTCTTCTTCCTCTCGCCAACCCTAATACATCCGAAATCGCCACCAATCAATCCTTTGACATTTCCTCGTTCATCAGCAATGCCAGATTCATGGCGAAAAGTGATGCATAGAAGAAAGCAGGGGTCATGGCGAAGGAATGGTGGAAATCGAGAAGCAACGAGTAGACCATCGAAGACCTCGTCACCATGGGGGTACTCCACAATAAGGATCTCGCAGGATGGCGTGCGTCGGAGGGTGAGGGGTACCCCGATCCACAACCAGGTGAGATCGTGGTGTTCGAATACTTCTTTAAACGGGGATTTGGGGTTCCGGTACATTCTTTTCTTCAGGGGCTCTGTCTTTACTACGAGATTGGGATTTGCAATCTGCATCCCAACTTGATCCTCCTTGATGCCACTTTCATACATCTTTGCGAAGCATATGGCGGCTTCCAGCCCCATTTCGATTTTTTCCGCCATCTTTTTTGTCTACGGAAGAAAGGAAGCGGCGGTTCGAAGATAGCAGGGGGTGTGTACCTCAACCTCCATGACGGCATTAAAGCCCAGTACCTGCACTGCCCATGGAACACGTCGCTAGACGACTGGTACAAGAAATGGTTCTACATCCATGAAGAGCCGAACACGATCACACTGTGCGACGTGGGGTACATTCTGGAGAAGAGGACAAGCTGGTCAGAGAAGCCCGAGCACCTGGAACAGATTCCAGAAATATTTGGAATGATCCCGTGGAAAAAACTGGATGGTCCGAGCGTGGTCGGAAGCTTCATCAGCCAACGGATCCAGCCTGCCAGAGGAGAGTACATCCTGGCTATGAATATCAAGGTAGTGCGGACCCGACGAGGACGAGGCAGGGGGCGCTTGACAAAATCAAAGTCAAAGCCAGAATTGGAGAGCTATTTAACTTAGCTGATCCAAATTATGCCAGATTGAGCGACATCGAGCACGCTTTCAAGCTTGCCCGACCTCCCCCAAAGGTAACTCGTCTTGCCCTGTACCCATAGTTTTATATTGTGGTAGGATAAGTGGAAACTTAATGTGTTCACCCATTTTTGTTACCCAGGTTAATGGTCGGGATAGAGCGACAGTGTTTGTGTCGCCACCCCCTGGAGTGGAGTGGCCACAAGGAGCTGGTCCTAGCACCTAGACCAGCGTCGAGATCGAAGACGAGGATGTCGACTGGGCGGTGCTCGGAACTGGAGAGGAGGCAGCGGTCCTAGCCGTTGGTAAGCGGTCAGCTGGCCCCAAATAGCCGAAGAAGAGATCAGCAACCACCCTGCTCACCGGGGGGGGGGGGGGCGCTAAGTATCAATGAGCCCGAGGGGGGCTCAAAGGAGAACCCGGCCAGCAAGCGTCAACAGGCGATTTTTGCCTGGTCAGATGATGACGCGGAAGAGGGAGAGGATGTAGACACCTTTCGACTTGTCCCTCGAAAGAGGAGGAAGCAACTGGAGTCGATGGAGCAAGGTATCTCCTCCACGCCTGTGGGACCCACATTGCCGACGACGGCGAAGGATGCAGCCGGGTCGACCTCGGGAGTACCTGGGCAAGGAACGCGACCAGCGACAGGAGCGATAACTCGACCAAGCACGCCACCGACCACTGAGGCGCAAAGGGCAAGCGGTGGAGGGGTCGAGCACCAAGGCCCAGCGATAGTGCTGGATGTAGAGGGAGACCAGGCGTCACCCGCACAACACGTGGAGCAAGTACGGCCGAAGAGACGCATCTTCTCCACATCATTCCGCGCATCCAACATGTAAGTATTTGTAACCTTGATGTAAGTTAGCAATTTGCATTGAATATGGTTGCCTTCTGAACTAATCTCGGATGTACTAGTTCGGCGTCCACAGAAAGTCTGGACCAGCTAGCCGGAAGTAGCGTGGCTCCGCCAATAAGTTCAGAGCAAACTGCCCAGCAGCCAGCCACCGAGGAAGCCATAGCAGAAGATCCGTCAGGGCCTCAGCAAGGGAGCAGTCAGACAACAGTCCCCGAGCAGGTGGTCAAGGGACCAACTGAGCCGGGCACGAGTGCTTCGAGCGCTAGACCTGCTGAGGGCAACACCTCAGCGTCGAGGGTGACGGAGTAGACCGAGGAGCAACAACCGGAGGTGAGAGCACAACCCACATTCACCGACGCTGAAACCCGTGGGAAGGCTTTGGTGATCACAGACGCTGCTGACGCCGGACCAGCACCAGGGCCTAAAGAAGAGCTCGAAGAGAACGAGGCGGAGGAGGTCCTGGGCCATCCGCAAGACAAGCGGCAACATGTTTATGTGTCGCGTTGGCGGAACGACCAATGGGTTGTCCATGAGGAAATCCTGGAGGTCGAAGAAACCAAGAAAGTTGAACGGGCGGCGAAACGGCTTGTGACGGAGGTGCAGGTAAGGTTTGCTTCACCACCTGATCTTGCTATCTAGTCAAGCTGTCTTACTTAGCTATCTGCACACAGGACTTAATGAAGACCACAAGGTACCGCAAGAAATGCTTCGACCAGATCGAGGGGATCGCTGCAAGCAACAAGGAGCTGACGGCGGAGGTGGAACGCTTGCGCCAGTGACTTGAAGCCACCAACCATGAAAAGACGGTGCAAGAGTCCCAGAACCAGAACCTGGTCGTCCAGCTCAGTAATAAAGAGCAGGAAAGAATGAGTAAGTAGCCATTTTATCATACCGACTACTGACAAGTGCTGTTGCGTTGTTGGTAGTAATAGCTGTAGTGCAGGCTTAGAAGCTGAAGTGATCCGTCTCCGAGAGGAGAATAGTTGTGCGGTCGTGGAGTGTGATCGCCTGAACGAGAACAACAGAAAACTAGCGCAAGACTAGTCGCAGCTCCGGGACCACACGACCAAGATGACAGAGGAGCTGAAAGGTAAGTTGATCAAACCCCTTTGCTCATTTTTGTTGCCTATCGTAGTTTGGCGTGGTCTGAAGTTTTAATAGCGTGTGCGGTTTGCAGTTATAAAAGTCAATGCAAAGAAGCATCTAGAGGCCATGATAAAAGACCATGACGGCTGGAAGGCGCAATGCCAAGAGATCATCAAGGACCGTGACACATGGAAAAGCCGGTGCCAGGAGGTGGCAACGGGCATTTTGCCGATCCTTAACCTCATCGATCCGGCACTAGTAGAAGATGTGCCAAGGACTCCGCAGCTGGGATTGATCGAGAGATGCCAAAAGGCATAAGGATGGTTCCAGGAGTTCGTGAAGGAGGCAGAAGAGTACGCAGGCGCACATGTGCTGAGCATGGTACGTGCTCACTACCCCCTGATCGATCTCAAACGCTTGGAGGCTGGATACCCGAAGGAGGTAGATCCAGACAAGGCCGAGGAGCTACGGATGACCCAGCTGGACCTATCGGTGAAAATAATTGATGATATTAACCTGTGTGGAGGTGCGACACCAGCCGTACAGGGAACGCCGTCAACAAGTCAGCTAGGAGCGCCGTCATTTTCTAGCCAACCGGCGAAGCCTGCGGTCTTGACCAGCCAGGCATCGGCGGGGCCATCTTCTTCAGCTCGATCAATGCTATAGTCCTCGAGACCCTTGCACGATGTCAGGCCCAGCGAGCAGCAGGTGCCGCGTGCCCCGACCAGCCAATAGTATAGGCTATAGCTGTAGAAGAAGATGTAGTTGTGTTATTGTAAACTTGGACCTTTTCAGGCAAGTTTGTAATAACGTAACTGTATATCAGCATAAGCTTGTTTGTTTTGTAGAAAACGTGTTTAAGCTTGGATATCGTGTTGGTGTAACTAAGTTAGAACGTGTTAGCGTTCTGTTTAGTTGTACCAGTTTAGTCGACACGTCATCCTGAAAGGTTTGTATGGCCCTGGTTTGTCTTATGGTCGGGGTGTGAGGTGCGTAGCTTGTGCACACGTAGAAACACACAAGTCAAACCAGAGAGCACCTGCCGATCACCCGTAGCGTAGAGAGCGGATCCCGTGCACGCGTTGGGAGGAACCGGAGATAGGGCCTGCTCCGAAAACCCGAGAAGGAATGGTGGTCGGTTTTAACTGGTTGAGTTAGAATAACAATAGACTTCGAAGTGACACATTAGAGTGGTCGGAGAAACCATAATAGCTTTATTGAATTAAATCGAAAGTACAAGAGGGGTACATATCTTAGTAGTTAAGCATAGAAACGCCTAAGCTTGTCGATGTGCCATGAATTGGGTATGTCTGTACCGTCTAGGTGAGCTAACCTGTAAGATGTTGGGCGTGTAACCTCTTTGATCATGAAGGGCCCTTCCCATGGGGTTGAGTTTGTGGACACCAGCCTGATTCGTCTTCCACTTTAGGACCAGGTCCCCAACCACGAAGAACCGCTCCTTGACATTCTTGTTGTATTACCTGCACAAAACAGCAAGGTATTTGGTTGTACGTACACAAGAATCGAGCCGCTTCTCTTCTGCACTATTTACTTCTAGCTCCCATACTTCATTGGCCTTGTCTTCGTCGAAGTTCTCTACCCGTGCTGATCTGAAGGCTATATCTGCTGGGAGCACTATCTCAGCGCCATAAACCATAAAGTATGGTGATACGCCGGTATTGCGACTGGGCTGGGTTCTGAGACCCCAGACCATGGCTGGTAACTCTTTGAGCCATCTTCCAGGAGCTTTGTCATTTTCCCTGTACATCCTCTTCTTAAGTGCGTCCAAGATCATACCATTTGCCCGCTCGACCTGTCCATTAGCTCTAGGGTGCACCACCGAGACGTATTTTACTACTATGCTCCTTTCATCGTAGAAGTCCCAAAAAGCGTTCCCGGTGAACTGAGTACCCAGATCAGTGATGATGCTGTTGGGTATGCCGAAGCGGTGGATGACCTGGTCGATGAACGCGACAGCCTTTTCTGAAGATGCCTTGACCAGGGGCATGTACTCTATCCACTTGGAAAATTTGTCGATCAGGACAAAGACGCATGTAAATTTCCCAGGGGCCGGTTTGAAAGGCCCGATCATATCCAGTCCCCAGCATGCGAAGGGCCAAGAGGCTGGTATTGTCTGAATCTCATGTGTGGGTACGTGGATTCTCTTGGCGAAGAACTGACAACCTTCACAATGGCGGACTAGCTTCTCTGCATCGGCTACGGCTGACGGCCAATAGAACCCTGCTCGAAAAGCCTTGCCAACCAGCGTTCTCGAGGCCGCGTGGTTGCCGCAGGAGCCAGAGTGGATTTGGTCCAGGAGATGTTCACCATCCTCCTGGGTTATACACTTCATCAAGATTTCCTCCTTCGCGTTCTTGCGCCACAATTTGCCATCGACGAGCAGATACTGCTTACTGCGACGCATCAGGCGTTCGTTTTCTGTCCGATCGGTGTAACCGCTACCATATGTTAGGTACTTGATGAAAGGTACTCTCCAGTCAGGCTCCTTAGTGGTCGGAGGTCGTTCGGTGGTGTTTGACGCCGGAACCGTAGCCACCAATAGCTGGTCTAGAGGCTTGTCGACCGCAGGATCTTCTTCGATGGAAGGCGTGAGCAGGTCTTGAACAAATACGCCATGTGGGACTTTGGCTCGGGATGATCCTAACTTTGACAGCGCATCTGCTGCTTGATTTTTGTCTCGGACCACATGTGTGTACTCGATGCCATAGAACTTGCCTTCCAGCTTTCTGATCGATTTGCAGTATGCATCCATCTTTTCGCTGGTCGTATCCCAGTCCTTATTGAATTGGTTGATGACCAGAGCCGAGTCTCCATAGACATAGAGACGTTTGACACTGAGCTCGACCGCAATGCGCAGACCATGTAGGCATGCTTCGTACTCGGCGGCGTTATTAGACGCCGGGAAATAAATCCTGAGGACATATCGGAGCTGCTCCTTGGATGGTGATACGAAAAGGACTCCTGCTCCTGTGCCGTCGATGTTGAGAGAGCCATCGAAGTACATCTTCCAATACTCGGCGGGCCCCTGAGAGGCAGGTGTGCTTAAGTCTGTCCACTCGACGATGAAATCGACAAGTGCCCGAGACTTGATTATAGTACGGCTTGCAAATTCCAAGGAGAAAGGGCATACTCCATTGCCCATTTGACGATGCGCCCATTTGCATCCTTGTTGCAAATGATGTCTCCCAGAGGGTACTCAGTCATGACCACCACGCGATATCCGTCGAAGTAGTGTTTCAACTTTCAGGATGTGATTAGTATGGCGTAGATCAGTTTCTGAATCTATGGGTACCTGGTCTTGGATTCATTAAGCACCTCACTGACAAAATAAATTGGTCGCTGTACCTTGTAGACGTGGTCGGGCTCGTCGCGCTCGACCACTATGGTAGTGGAGACCACTCGATTAGTCGCCGCAATGTAAAGCAGGAGAGTTTCGTCTTCTCTGGGAGCAGTGAGGACCGGAGGTGATGTAAGGAATTGTTTCAGATGTGTAAAGGCAGTGGCTGCTTCCTCCGACCACTCAAACTTCTCGGATGCTTTGAGCAGCTTGAAAAATGGTAGTCCTTTTTCGCCTATCTTGATATGAAACGACTGAGGGCAGCCATGCATCCGGTAAGCTTCTGAACATCCTTCACCTTTTTGGGTGGCTTCATGTCCAAGACAGCTTTTACCTTCTCTGGGTTAGGGCGTATGCCGTCATGACTGACGACGTTGCCAAGCAATATACCAGATGGAACACCAAAGATACACTTCTTTGGGTTTAATTTCCATTGGAATGTGTTAAGAGTTGCAAAGATACGTTCGAGGTTGTCAACAAGGGTGTATTGCTTCCTTTGTTTTAACAACTACATCGTCAACATAAGCCTCGACGAGGTCGTCTTTTATCTCATCTTTGAGGCAGGCCTGCATGGCGCGTTGGTAGGTAGCCCCGGCATTCTTGAGCCCGAACGACATGGTCATGTAGCAGTAGGCGTCGAAGGGCGTGATGAAGGATGTCTTGATCTGGTCATCCTTTTTGAGAGCAATCTGGTGATAACTAGAGTAGCAATCGAGAAAGGAAAGCAACTCGCAACCGGCAGTTGAATCTATGACCTCGTCTATGCGAGGTAAGCTGAAAGGGTCTTTAGGGCAGTGTTTGTTGAGATCAGTGTAATCGACGCACATTCTCCATTCATTATTCTTTTTGCGTACAAGAACCGGGTTGGCTAACCACTCTGGATGATACACTTCTTTGATAAATCCGGCTGCCAAAAGCCATGTAACTTCTACCCTAATAGCCTCCTTTTTGTCGCGATCGAACCATCGTAGCTTCTGCTTGATAGGTTTGGCCTTGCCATCAACATTTAAGGAGTGCTCGATCAAGTTCCAAGGTACACCGGGCATGTCAGCGGGTTTCCATGCAAACACACTCACGTTGCTCCTCAAGAACCTGACGAGCGCGTCTTCCTATTTAGGATCTAGGTTGGCCCCGATAAGGGCCGTTTTGCTGGGATCACCGTCGACCAGCTGGATCGCTTTGTGCTCTTTGGACTTGATGTTCTTGCGTGGGGCCTCGAGCTCTAGGATCTCTAGGTGGTCGGCTAGGGTCTTCTTGGCGTCGAGCATGGTCTCGGCCATGCGAATAGAGAGGTCGTGAGCCTCTGCTATTTTGAAGCTGTCATCCTCGCAGGTATAAGCTACATATACGTTGCCCCTGAGAGTTAGAACCCCTTTCTCAGTAGGCATCTTGAGCACCAAATACTTGTAGTGAGGTATGGCCATGAACTTGGTGAGCGCTGGTCGACCAAGGATAGCATGGTAGGTGCCTTCGAAGTCAGCGACCACAAAGTTGACGTAGTCGGTGCGGAAGTGGTCCGGGGTACCAAATTGTATAGGTAGCGTGATCTGCCCGAGAGGTGTGGAGCTCTGTCCGGGGAGAACACCCCAGAACTGTGCCTCGTATGGCTTGAGATCAGCCTGGGTTATCTTCAAGGCTGGCAAACTATTCTTGAACAGTATATCGATGGAACTGCTGCCGTCAATCAGCACTCTATCGAACTGAACCTTGTTGATACAAGGATCGAGAACCAGAGAAAAATGTCCTGGCTCAGGTATTGCCGCCCATTGGTCCTTTCTACTGAAGGAGATCTCACGGTGAGACCAAGGAGGGAGCCGCGGATCGGCGATGAGGTTGTCGGCGTTGGCCACGTTCAAACAAGCGCGGGCGAGCAGCTTGCGCTCTCGTTTGGTCTCGATGGACACTTTGCCCCCAATGATGGTGTGGACGCGATCGGTTGGCTTGACATACTTGTGACGGAGATCTGCGTCTTCATCATCGTTGTCCTCGTTATGCTGCTCCCCTACGTCGTTAGGCTTGTCGGATGTATCCAGAGCCTGTTGGCGCGTGTAGATAGATTTGAGAACACGACAATTCTCCATGGTATGGTTTGACTTGGGATAGAGCTGGCAGGGTCCTTTCAATGCTTTGGCATAGTCTTCTTCGTAGTTGCGACGTCCGCAACCTTTTTTAACGGTGTTGACCTCGCCGTCGTCTTCCCGAGCACGCTTGCCCCTGTAATCGTCACGGCAATTACGCCGCTGATTACGCTGGTCGCGGTGGTCACGGGAATCGTTGCGCCGGTTGCGGCGATCAAAATTGTCGTTTCGACCACGGTTGTCGCAGTAGTCGTCGTGGTGTGGGGGGTGGTCGGAGCGTGGAACCCTTGCTGCTTCTTCGATGATTATCTTTTTAGCATCATCGGCATCCGCATATTTTTTAGCAGTGGCTAGGAGCGCTGCGATTGATTCAGGTCTCTTGCGGAGGAGCTTGTCCCTTAGGGCATCGTGGAAGCGGAGACCAGTGATGAAAGCCTCAATTGCCTCGTTGTTGGAGATTGACGGGACCTTGATGCGCATCTCCGAGAAGCGTCGGACGTACTCGCGCAGTGGCTCATCTTTGCGATCTCGAATCCGCTGCAGATCATATTTGTTGCCGGGTTGCTCGCAAGTAGCAATGAAGTTGTCGATGAATGCTTGCTTGAGCTCTTGCCAAGAATCAAAGTAGTTCGCCGGCAAGCTGACCAGCCATTGGTGGCCTGCATGGCCGACGGCGACTGGGAAGTAATTAGACATGACGTGCTCATCAGCCATGGCTGATCTACACGTGGTTCCGTAGAGCATGACCCATAATTCAGGGTTCTCCTTGCCGTCGTACTTCTGAAGTTTTTCGAGCTTGAAGTTCTTGGGCCATATGACTTGGTGAAGGTGTGGAGTAAACTGCTTCAAACCTGGAGGGCCGTGGGTAGTATCATATTCCTTACGGCGATAGCTTTCGTGGGATGCACGATCGTTGGCCCTTTGGTTAATGCGATCGCGCAGATCGCGCTCTCCGAGGGAATGGCGGAGATCGTTATTGCCATCACGGCGATCCCGATTGCCACCCTGGTTAACCCTACGACCGCGGTTATCACGACGATTGTCGTGGTTGTCTCGGCGGTTGTCGTCCCGGTAGTCGTGGCGGTTGTCGTCCCGACCACCATCATGACCACCGTTTCCGCCTTGACGGTTGTCTGATGGGGTCGTTGTTGTGCGAGCCACGTTGGTTGGGTGGCTGTGAGCGACTTGAGTACTGGCGGCTGTGGCTTGATTCGACTGAGATGGATGGAGCCCGGGCTTGATTTACAATCTCTGCGGTCTAGGCCATAGCAGCCGTTAGGTAAGCTTGTATATCATCACGAACTGCCTGGATTTTCGGGGTATTAGGTGTCATTGCATTGTCGCCATACCAACAGCTACGTTGGCGCTTGGAGTCCTGAAGACCTGCTTGTCCCCCACCCTGTCAAAGGCATTATTAAGGTCGCGTGGCTGGACCCTTATGCGTCGTGCCTCCTCTTCTGCCTCGGCTTCGACTTGTCGGCGATTAAACCGATCAATATTGCGTGCTTCGCGTGCTAGCCTTTCTTGTTCTGTTTCGCTAACTGCCGGTGGTTCGTCATTACTGACAACATTGATCAAGTCTCCTCGCCTTGGTGGGAAGGATGGGAATCGTGGGAACCCCGAGGCATGGTCTGGGATATCCAGATCGTATTCAACGCCTTCATTGTCATGATGCTGGAGCTCGGTGTGGATGGAGCCATTAGATACGATGCCGAACGAGGAGCTTGAGCCACCCTCTTGAAATGTGTGGACCGATCCTTCTTGATACTCCTCAATCCGGACCATGTTGACGAAGTTGCGTAGGCCGTAGGGCTAAGCCTGGTAGTTCTCCATCGAGGCTTCGCACTCGGAGAGCCGGAGACCCATCGAGGGGGCTGGTCGACGACGAACGGAGCGCCCTTCATGAGTAGATGTGACCACAAGATCCGTACCGAGTCATGCAGGATGACTGGCCTGAGCTGGTCGGGTAGATCTGTTGTGGGTAGTGGTTACCTGCTCATTAGGTTGACTTTGAATCGAACTTACCAGAGCTAGGGTTTCAGCAAGTTTGGTGCCGACCCGATCGATGGAGTCGAGCAGGTCGGTGTTATCGATCTGCCTCCCTTTGTAGCGAGGAAGCGGACGATGGGTTGTCGGCGTGGTTGAAGACGATGCTGGCATGGCCGAAGCCAGATCCACCATGGTTGGAGCCGTAGCCGATGCAGGTGAAGCAGTGGTCGACGCAGATTGAATCCACGCCTCCTCCGTGGTCATGGCGATGAAGTCATCGGAGCCAGTAGTCCAGGTGATCTGGCCGATGGTGAACGTGAGGCCGTTCGGCGTAGCCATGGAATCGGGGATGATGACCATCTTGTTCGTCTGGAGAGCAGTACGCACACCCCCTACCTGGCGCGCCACTGTCGATGAAATATGGTCGGCAGTCTACCTAGGGGTATGCCCAAGGTAGTAGATTATCGGCAGACAGATGCGCAAGCTACAAACAAGATGGTGACGCAAGACAGACACGAGGTTTTATCCAGGTTCGGCCGCCGTGAAGGCATAATACCTACGTCCTGCGTCTGATTATATTGTTGTATGTCAATGAGAGATGTTTTTTAGAGGGGTCCCCTGCCCGCCTTATATAGTCTGGGGAGCAGGGTTACAGATCTGGAAACTAATCCTAACCAGTTACAATTGTCATAGGTGGCCGAATAAGGATTCCTATTCTAACCGACCAGGATCTTGCTTGATCTCCAAGTCTGCCTTGATTCCTTGCGTGGGACTCCGAGCAGATTGGCCGGGCCGCGCGTCGTCTTCTAGTGGGCTAGACCCCCTGGTCCGGGCCGGCCCAAGCCTAGCTGTAAGGATATAGGGGTTAATACCCCCACACCCGCCAATGATGGCTAAGGAGAACCACTTAGTCGTAGTTAGACGACTTGAGGAACCTTCTCTTTGCGATTGCGGAGATCGAGCTATGATAAACCCTGAGAATACGTTGGAGTTTGTGTCCCAACAAGCACGAAGTGGAAAGTGTATCTGTTTAAATGTTTAGCTCTATGTGTGCGTGTACTAATGTCTCCTCTTTTAGGTGTATGGATTTACGAAGTGTCGTTTCAAGGAGTGGCTCTATGGTCCTAAGAATCAATGGTCGGAGCCGCAAAGGCAAAGGAAAAGAAGAAAGAAAGAATAATCATCGAAGCACCTCCTGTGATGTGCGAATGTGGTGTTAAAGCCAACTACGACCTAGTCCCTTCGGAGCATGGAATCGGCCATTGGTGCGGCCATATGGTTGACTATTGTTGGAGGAAGGTACCCCGACACCGCTCCTCCCCTAACCCTCAACCTGGCACTGGCTCAACTAACCCGCCCTCATCCTAGGTACCACCCCATGATGAGGGTGCCCTTGGTTGGTTTATTTCAACTGTGTGTTCAGGTGGCGCGCTTGAGGGTCAGCTGCGCCGGAGGAGCGTGGCGAGAAGGTCGCAAGACGGTGATGGCGAACGAACCCTCGCTGGGGGCGTGCGAAGGTCATTGCTAGCCACAGGAAGGGACCACCCCGTCAGCAATTGGGCCCGAGAGTGGTTGGCTGAGGAAAGGAGATTACCGCCGTATCCCTGGCTCTTGTATAGCGTTTACCTGCTAGGGTCTAACCCTAATGTAAATCCACCACGTCTCCGGGTATGGCCTATAAATGCCCAGAGCGCTCGTGTAAGAAATGGGTTGAACTTTTTCTAGACAAATTAATGGGCATTTAATCCGTATTTTTCCATCTCCTCGCTTTCCTGTACCCTAGCTCATCCCTTCATGATAGTTTAGTCATTCACCTGTGGAAAACCCTCGGCCTCTCCCTCCGTGTCCCTCGGCGAGGGCGAGAGGCTACGAGTGACCCCACAACTATGATGAGGTTGGTTATTGTTGTGGAAAATATAAAATCATATTTTTCTTCTATAAAGACTTATGATCTAATTTTTTGTTTGAATAGAGCACTAGGATATGCAAGTGGGAATCTTATGATGGTCAGGCTAAGTTCTTGGATGAACTGAAGGGGAAGAAAATAATTGCATGAAAGATGGGGTATGGACCTCAGTACGTCGACCTCTTCGTTAAACAGCAGAAGGACATGCGTGAGTTTGCTAGACAACGTGGTTTTCGTAACCCGATCGGTGTTAGGCTTGACAAATGGAGGTTGGAGAGACGGAGGGCGGTAGAGGAGGAGAGGGCATGGAATGAGGCAAGGGAGGAAGCAAGAGTACAAATGCAGGTCTTGAACAACCATGTTGTTGCATTGTGTGCCAGTGAGTGTTTGAAAGCCTTGTTATTTTCGTTGCCTGCTTTTAAATGTAATACAATCACGTTGCTAACTGGTTGCATTTTATACATGAAGGAATTAGATTCAGCGAGGACCATGCCGTAGAGGTGGCCCATGTAAGGTTTCAGAAAAAGAAGTTACATGAGCACAGAACGCGCGCTGGTCGCACTGCTCTATCTCTGATTGTGGTGGCCGATGATAGGGACGAGGATGAGGACGACACTGCCAGGTTGAGCGATCTCATCGCTCTAGCGGAGACGGGCTTGCAGGCGGAGGAGGATAAGGATGACACTGGCAGACTGATGGTGAGGTCCATTATGGAAGAACCGCCCGAAATAACACGCTTTCGGAGGCCCTCGTCTTCCACTAGACACTAAGCACCTCGAAAGTGAGCTACATCGGACAGTTCCGTCGAGCACACCCCAAGGGAGAACTCGAAACAATCCACGTTTTACATCCAGAATCCAATAATGAGTACAAGCTTACGATACTTAGTCCATTTCATACAACAAGAGTTCTTAGAAATTATTTATTACAATATCAGATTTCAGAGTGCGATGATTAAACAGAGAAATAAAAATAAACATCTAGCGAAAATGATACAAGGATTCGTCTGTGCCCACCAGAAGAATCCTCCACATAAGAGCTACTCCTCAAGCTGCACCTGCAACATGGGTAAAATAAACCCTGAGTACACAATGTACTCGCAAGACTTACCCGACTAGTGGAAATAGTTTTTCGACTCTCAAGGATATGATATGCAATATGGATTTGTTGTTTTCTTTTTGTTTGCGAAAAGCATTACTATTAGTTTATCCTTGTAGTCAAGTTTTATTAGCAGTCATAATTACTTCATTAGCTAACCATTCTAGGTAAGCACATGTTCTACTTTCAAGCAAGGGTTAAGCAATCAGAACCATTTCACCATCTTTAATCTTCCAGTTCTTACTACGGTGCTAGACCATAGCCAAGTCGTACCATCTCACAGAAACAGTGATTCGCGAACCAATGTATCGCAGCTAGGTACCCCGAAACACACGCCATGTTTGTACCCCAGGCACAAACAAGACCAACCCATTCCACTCATGTCACGGGGTCCAGGTCCCCGTCCAAACTTGGACTCCAAGCCCCCACAACATAGTGCTTAGACCTCCACCTTTCCCCGCCTCCAATCAGTTAGTCCGGAAAGAGCCGGAACCCACGACAAGAGCATAACGGGCCTTCCCGCTCCCATAAGCAAGTATGTGTTCAGGATAATAAGTCTGTGACCTGACTACCATCCACAGCAACGGACGATCCTTAATCGACACGAACAGGGAAAATAGTGTAACCAAGCTAAGCCCCGTTGGCTACGGGACACAACCTGTTACACCCACCAATACCCATATCATATCCCTACCCTGTCTCCATTTTTCCTTTCATCATTTATTATGAGAGTAATAATAATCCTCTATTGTGAGCAACGACAGGTTACTCACGCTACCGATGACCTAAGCATAACATCTACTCGAACATGCACTAGTAAGACTCTTAGGACAGGTATAACTATGCATGTGGTTCCCATAAAATTCCTGTAATGTAAATGCACAACACATATACGATGAATTATAAAATAGCGTTTTTACACTGGGGCTTATCTTGGGTAGAGTCAGTCAGTGGCGGCTCTGGGACCTCCTCCTACACGAGAATCTCCTCCTCGTACTCCTCGATGATCTCCTTGAACTCGTGATCGCCGGTGGTCAAGATCTCTACCAACTCGTTCTCTACATGCATGCGATGATGATGCAACACTTAGCATTTAGGCTACAACAACTCTTAAACTAAGAATACACATACTAAGCTACTAAGCTAGCTTTAATGACTAAGATACTAAGCTAACTACTATCTTCATCAAGCAAAGTGTTGGGTTCAACTAACAAACCCTTAGCTTGGCAATTTAAGGATATATCTTTATTTCTACTAGTGATTTAGGGCCTCTTTGGCACGGCTTATGCCGGCTTTGGCTTCATCTATTTTGCGCAAATTGAGGCACTGTAGCGTGAAGCCATTTTGTAAGCTGAGGTTAAAATGAACTAGAAACCGGGAAAAGCCAGTTTTTCTAGCTTCACCGGCTTTGGCTTCACCGGTGAAGTCGTTTTGGATGAGCCGTGCCAAAGGGGGCTTTAATGTATATTGAAACAAAGAGCATTTAACTACCATAATGTTTAGTCTATTCTAAAGCTATAAAATTTACAGTGAGCACATAATAATACAATGAAGCTACTATAAAAACTTCATGACTAAAGCTATCACCAATTTACCACAAAAATTCCTACAATAATTAACTTAATATTATTAAGCATTCTCAAAAGATTTAATAACTCCTAATGTCAACACATATAAACATGAACTAAATACACCAACAGATAGAGAACAATTTTAGGAACCTAACAAAAATTGTTTCACAATTTTTGGACATCTACATAATTTTATATTAATTATCAAAAATCAGTTCAGAAATTAAATTAGAAAACCATTCACTAATTCCTAGAAAAAGAAAAACCAATCTCCCGCGAGGCACACACGCGCGGCCCACGTGACGCAGCGCGCGCGCAGCGGCCTGCTGGCGCGGCCCACGCAAGGCCGGCCCGCTCACGAGGCGGCCCGTGGCAGGGAGTCCCGCGCGCGTTGGCGCTTTTGCAAAAGAGGCCTCGTACTTCTCCCAATTCACAACTAAGTGCTAACACTATTTCCCCCCACTCTCAGACCTTCTCACTTAACCCCCCGTCCTTTCCCTAAGTCACCCACACGCACTCCCGACGGCTCAGTGCACGGTGGCGCAACGAACGACGACATAGCACGGTCGCACCGGCCACCTAGGACATGCGTTGGCCCACCTATCGGGTCGGTCACCATCCCTGACCCGAGTGGCTACGCTAAGCGGCAACACGGGGCGGCGGGACTCGCTGGAGCTAGCTACGGCGGTCTGCGGCCGTTCGTGACGGTGGCACGGCTGCCCCGGTGAACCAGAGCACCTAAGAACCTAACTGGATAGCGAGGGAGCATCAGTAGACTACCGTGGACCTAGCCGAGGTGATGGTTGGGGTGGAGGATGGCGAAGGAAGTGTGGCCACGTGTGGTCGAGCTATGTGGCGGCGCACCGTGGTGGCGCGGTCGCATCAGCGGCGATAGGGAGGCGGTAGAGGTTTGGCTATGGCGCGCAGGGTGAAGAGGGGATGAAGGCGAATCTAGTGGTGCATAGGAATTGGCTCGGGGTGAAGTGATGGAGGGCTACCCTCGGCCATGGCCGAGCGCGGCCTTATTGGCACGACGGTAGAAAAAGTTCCAAATTGGAGCTTGGTCGTGCATGGTTCCAGGCTGGGTGGGGTCAGACAACGAGAGGACTTGATGGTGAAGCCGTGGATGCGATGAATTGAATGGAGATGATCGATCACTGGGTAATTTGGTGGCGTGGCTCGATGGTGGCAGCAAAGAGAGAGAGAGAGAGAGAGAGAGACAGAACGCGACAGGTGGGCTCATCTCGGGCTCACCCTGGTGGGACGCGGTCGGCGTGATCATGGAGGCATGCACGCAGATGCTACTGACAAGCGTGCGCGTCCACGATCGGCATGGCTCGCGCAGCCGTAGTGCCATAAATGGCAAGGCGACGGTGAGCTCCACCACGTGCGCGCGACAGCGGCGAGCACCAAATCGGGCTAGCAGCAGGGTAGGGTGCAGAGGGAGGCGCGAACATGATGGTGAGGTGACGGCATCTACAGCAGCTACATCACGGCACGAGGCGGGTCGGTAGGGCAGCAGCGCGGCGAGGCAGGCGACCGCACCGCTCGGCCGTGCGAGCAGCGGCGGCGGCTCCATGCGGCAGAGCAAGTGGAGCCTAGGACAGGGTAGTCGCAGTCGGCCACGCACGGCAACGCGCATGCGCGCACAGAGCGAGCCAGCGTGGCAACGTTGAGCCCTCGAGACGTGGTGACCGCGCTCACCCGGTGAACTAGCCCGAAATCACGTCTTGCACGAATTTTAAAACGCCTATAACAATTAAATGGTTGCTTCTGGACCTAAACCGTCTTCACCATGCTCAAGATGGCATGTGAGGCTACCAACCCAAGCTAAAACACGACACCATCCCTTAACTCGATTTCACAAAATAAATTGCCAAATATGGCATTGTCTTGTTGTCTATAGACTTGAAAATATTCTAAGTCTCTGAGGTCACCTTGATTACTTCTACTAGGTTTCAACTCTAGCCTACCCCAACTTGTTTGGGACTTATTAAGGCTTTGTTGTAGGCTTTGAGGTGAACTTGATTCCAAGTTGTATTTCTAGGCCATTAGAAGCATTAGTTAGCGAAGTTATTTTTCAACAAGGATTTCATTGTCATCTACAAAGTCCATACTCTAAACTTTATTTAAGTGCCACATATATGTTCTATAGTATTTTTGTTTAATCAAAATTAGTTTTAAACCCTACTTGATACATATGAGTTATGAAATAGCTTATCATTTAACATTTTTATTGATCATCTAAAGTTACAAAAATATTATCTACACATTCCATCGCATGCATTATCACATAAACATGATGCTTATGACATGGTTTGGTAATTTATTTAGGGCGTAACACAGAGGATGTTACATCCATACGGCTCAGCGGTATGCTGCTTGGCCAGTTCCTTGGCCTTCTACAAATGTTCTATTCTGGCCTTTCTCAATCGCCCAAGCACCACTAGATTCCTCTGCGCAAGTTCACACCTCTTGACAAAATATTCGTTGCACTTATGAAATGAGAACTCAACAATTCCATACACTGGCAACGATCGAACTCCTTTGAATACATGGTTGAAAGACTCTGACAAGTTGGTGGTCTTGATGCCGTACCTAAAACCGCCCTCGTCATATGCTAACGCCCACTTAGCCTTCTATTCCATCTACCCCTCTAACCAGGCCTTGCCCGCTTCGTTTAGCATCTTGTCTAGTTCTCTCTTTCTCTCCTTGAATTGGTGCTCTGTATGTACATAACATAGAGCCTTTACCTTGTCACAAACCTCCTTCTTCCTCTAACGCCGCCAAAAATTAGCGGCAAAATGTCGCATGCACCATCTATGCACTAGAGGCGGGAACCCATCGATATTTCATCTACAGCATTAAGAAGCCCTGCATGACGGTCCAAGATCAAATATATAGTGCGAGATGGGCCAAGCACTTGTACACGTAGATGCCGCATAAACCATGACCATGATTCATTGTTCTCTCCCTCTGCCAAAGCAAAAGCCATGTGTACTATTTGGTCCTTCGAATCAACAGCAGCAACCATCATCAAGGTGCCCCTGTACTTTCCGGTCAGGAAAGTGCCATCAATAAGTACGACTGGCCGACAATACTTGAATGCATGTTCCGTCCGCGCGAACGACCAGAACACACGATGCAGGACATGCATCAACGGGGTTGTAGTAATGCATTGCACACAATATTCGAGGAACCCTGTTGTACGCTACCTCTCGCTACCCCAACGAATCGTCAGGGCAATTTGCTTAGCACGCCAAGCCTTTTCGTACTTCACATCACACTTAACGAATCCTGATATGGACCGTTGTAAGGAAAACACCGAAATATCGTTATTGTCATCAACGAGCCCCAATATACGACGAGCAAGATAACGTGCAGTGAGCTGTTGATGATTTTTCTTTCCCTTATTTGGTGGGCAAGTGTGGGGTTGAACCACTTTACTTATCCTCCACTTGCCATCACTCTGTCTCTTTCGTGCATTTAACCTCCACATACAACCATTTTTGCATATCATGTGGTACCTCAACTCCTGGTCCGAATGAGTGACGGTGTACGGCCTATAGTGATGGACAGCATAGTCCTGAAGGAACAACTTCATTTCTGGCATTATATTGAATATCATCCCCTTGCTAAGGATTACATTCTCATGGTCATACAATGATTTCCTATACATCTACAGACCGGTGTCACAAACTGCCATATCCATCATGCTGACATCCCTATAGTTCAGAACGCCACTAAAAGGTACATTCATACCTTAGCTGCTGTGTAAGGATTTGGTGGAACGTAATGTTGTACTTCGCTAATTCTAGCCCATGAATCATAAGAGGTATCACCCTCTAGCAAATTTGTGACTTGTCTTCCCTGAGCCGGCATAGCATGAAGTACCTCAGTTGATACTAGTAATGGAATAGCATGAACAGGTAGCAACAACCAGTGTTGGCATAGCATCCGTGCCTCCTTGGTCATCGTCCGAATCATCTGAATCACTGCTAACTACATCACCGATCCTATCCTCCTCTTCCTGCTCCTCTTCTTCCCGCTTGAACTCGTTCGCATCGAAGTCATTGCTTATACAGCCTACTGAGAACCGCCTTGAATCATCGACTGCCATTGGAGTTGAATGAAGTTGCTCCTGCATCAACTGACCGTCCAAATCCATGTTACCCTGAGTTGCTTCCCCTTTGACCCTCAATTCTTGTTTATTGCCTTCAACGCCGTTAATGGACGGCCCGTCCTAGAGACCTTCATCCTGTACCCATTCTCCACCACCTCAGCCATGGGCACATTGGAACCTTGGATCACCCTATTGTAGCAGGACCAGTGAGCACGGTCACGCAAGGGCATCATGGCATAGTGTGCCTTAGTCTTCCCACTACCAAACCTCTCCTTCAGTGTGAAATCACCGTCAAACTTTGCATTCAAACAGACACAAAGGTCGTTGAAGCTAGGAGGTTCATCAAACCATTCCAATTCTTCTTCCATATTCCCAAACGTACCATCTTCTTTCCTAACACTTATTCTGTAAAAAAACTCGGACACAACAATCCATCTTCAAAAGTATTTGAGGAAACTTCATCAAGTCATGCAAATCGCCGTACCTACTAACTACACCTATACTAACTATACAAACTAATCTAATGTTAACACCTATACTAACTATTCTAAGTAACTATAATAACTAACTATACTAGACTAACTATAATAACTAAATACACTAACTATATTAATATTAGTACCTATACTAACCAATCTATTATTAATACCTATTCTAACTGTAATAATAAAAATCAACTAACTAAATATACAACTACAAACTATAGTACAACCAAAATAATCTCATCACATTCCTAACCCTAACTAATCAGTCAAAAAATTTTAAATCCTAACCCTAACTAACAAACATCCGAATCAAGCTACACAAAGGAGAAGGGGATTACCTTGACAATGACAGTGGTTGGGGCTCACCCCAAGGTCGGCACAGTGCCAACAACTGGCCAACGGCGAGGAGAGGGAGGGAGATGGGGGCGGGTCAGGAGAGAGGAGAGGGAGGGAGATAGGGCCGGCTCAGGAGAGGGTGGGAGAGCGGGGAAGGACGAGAGGGAGGTAGGGAAGGAGAGATGGGGCCGCCGGCGGCGCTAACCAACGCGACGGGGGTGAGGGGAGACGGCGGCCGGCTCTGGGGACTAAGAGGAGATAGGGGAAGGCAGTGCGGAGGGGGAGAGGGGGGGCAAGGAGGAGCCGGCGGCGGTGGCAGCAAGGCCGGGGGCGGTGAGAGAGCGGGGCTGGCGGCCGCGGCGACGCTATTTCCTCGAACAGATCTGAGTGAGGGAGAGAGTGAAGGGAAGAGGAGGAAGCGGCACCTGTATTCGGCCCTGCCGCGCCGTGCGCGATGGCGCGGCAGTGCCGCGCCAAGATCTGCGTCGCGGCAGAGGTGGCCATGTCACCGGTCAGCGCTCGGGTCACTGCCACGTCACCACCTCAATAGGCGCGGCCGAGTGTTAGATTTGAAGAAAAAAAAAAGTTAAACAATGTCAAATTTGGAAGTAGTTTTAAAAAAGTGTTAAAAATAAAAAAAAATCCAAAACGGACAGCTGACTGCAGATCGCGTTGGATTTTAAACGACGGAGCATCTACGGCCAGTAAAATGCAGCTCGAGTTCGTGCACAACAGCAAGTGGAGAAGAAACAAGACGTTCGCCTGGCGTTTCCATTGCATGGTCAAATTAGGTTTCCTGTGCCGCTGTGCGTGCCTGCAGTTTGCATGCAGGCCGCAGCAAAAATTTACCGCAGGAAGGCCCGCGTACGGCACGGCTGAACAATCACAAAACCCAGCGTAGCAAATGGCACTGGCAGCCTTAATGAAAGTTTTAACTCTGGAGTCCAGTGTAGGCATAGTTATCTAACCACACAGCTAGGCCTAAAAGATTAGTTCAACAGCTTTTGAAATTAGTTCATGTTTAGTCCTTCTAATTAGCATCTTCTAAACATAATGTTAATTTTTAGCAGGTTTGATCCAAACAGACCCTAAACGAATAACCACCCTTCAATTTCTCATCAGAATTTCCTGCGGATAGTTCTTCACAAAGACCTGGACCGCAGTAGGTAAGAAAAGCCACATTCATGGGCAGTATGTAATCATTGTCCTACCCTGATTCCCAGCCATTACTACAATTCCAGCATGTACTATTGAAGACAGAAAGGGCGTAGTACAGGACGACACAGTAGCAGGCACGAAAGAAATGCAAGTTCATTCAGATGTTTAATATACGTGAATAAAATGAGGTCCACACAAAACAAGGCTGCATGTGAGGCAACTGTAGCCAATTATTAGAACTGCAAAAAGAGAGCATCACTAACAGTTTTGTGGTGACTGGTTGAAGAGCAAGGGACAAAAGGCATTGACGATTCTGAAAGTAGGAATGCAGAATGGAACAGTAGGACTGGCCAACTTGTTGACTGGTCCAAAAGCAGGCCTCGGGCAGTAGATTCAGAGAGGTCCTGGAAAGGTCCCATTATCCATCTGCTCGTTCCATTTCTCAACCTGTATATCAAACAGTAAGCTTATGATTATTTCAATGAAAGCAAACACAACTAATTGACAAATACAAGGAGAAAATACAAAACAATTAATAAGCAAATAATCAAACATAAGAGACCATTAAGGCTTACATAGGTACATTACATGGATACAGTGTAGAAGGAACCATTACAAAATTAATGTTAAACGCTTGACCAGAGCCAATATGGCAAGTTTGAAGCATTGTGATATTCAGTATGCATCATTTAAACTGGATTCCAAACTTGGACAAAATATAATTGCTTCAGTATGGTATCAGGGTGGACTAAACCTATGTTAGCGTCTGAAAGCCAAATAACGCATCTGATAACCAATTGAGGGCTGACCAGCACCGAAAAACAATAGTAGTCTGCTGATGAACAATACTAAAGAAAGCTTCAGTTGCAAGAAGGTAAAGTAAGACTCCTTCCTGAACTAATTTGGAAGAAAAGTGTGAGTTTAGCTGGAAACAGCCCATGCTATGCTATAACGACACTCCACCGAGGCACCTGACAACAAATAATTTCAATTTTATCATTCCAATGTCCATCGCCTCAATTACGCAAGGAAGCTAAGTTACAAACCTCAAAAACAGAGAACGCCATTTTTTCCCAGAACCTAGAACTGTTCATCATAAAGGACAGGGACACTCAGAACATATCATTCAAAAGAGCTGCGCACATATCATAAGGTCTTGTATGCATCTCTAACTGGTGATGACCAGAAGAGGAGGGGCCAAGACAATATAGAGCAAGTCAAGGTAAATGTGTAATTGCATCTCCAACACATTACTTATATCTCCCCCAATACCAAAAATATGTAATATATGGGATTTTGGCTGCTCCAACAGATTACTCATCCTATCCCCAATACCTAAAAGCTTTAAGTAATTACAAAAAATACCCCCCTCCCTCCCTCCCTTTTCAAATTTAGGAGATCCACCCTCTCTCCCCTATCCACTTTAAAGGTATTGGTAATCCGTTGCTCTAAGAACCTCTTATTGTGCATTTGATGGCAAAACAGGTGAAGGTAAATGTGTAGATATCCCCCTCATGATTAATAAAAAGAAGTTAGGGTAAATACACAGACGCCTCCTTCTGATGTGCAAATTTGCATGCACATGCCTCTACAAGCATATCCATGAGCATAAGTATGGCCTACTAAACGACAAATAAAGATTACGGTCACTAAGAAGGGAAATGTTATTGAAAAGCTAGATCATGAAGAACTGGAGTTGATTAACAAAATTCTGACCGATAACAAACCATTGGCTGGGTCATGACTAGAGATGGCAATGGGGCCTGATCCCCAATTCCCCACGGGTAATTCCCCTACTAGGGGACAGAGATGGGGTCAATTTTATCCCCGTGGGTATTCAATTGGCAGAGAAACAGCCCCCCTCAGGTCTGGTGGTTATCCATCCCCCGACGGGATAACCCCGATCCCCTCAAACCCGCCCCGCTAAGACTATGAAGTAACACAGCCTTTGATGTCCATCTCAAATTGGCCACCAAGGCCCATTATCGGCTTCAGTATATATTCCGATTTGTAAACACAAAGTCCAGGACATCACCAAATCATCCAGTCCTGCAGCTGCCACGCAACCCAAGGCGCTAGGCGCGCATGCCAGCAGCAACTACGGCACGACTCACGAGTGCACTGACAGGCGCAGCAGCACCTCCAACCAACACCCAGCTCGCGTAGGCTCACATCACATGTTCCACGGCCAGCCGTGTCTGGCTGTCCCGCAGGCTCGCGCTCCAGTTCGTCACAACCGTGACCTACAGGATCTCAGCCTTGGCCAAACACTCGATGCTCTCTCTCTCTACTCTCTCTTTGCTTGGTCTACAGGAATGCTCTCTCTACTCTCTCTTTGCTCAGTCCACAGGAAGCCAGGAAGGTAACATCTAGGTGCTGAGCCATATTAATTTTCCGTTTGTGAGATCTGCATTGTGATTCTGCCTAGGAAGTTGTGGTTGTGAGCTGTGATTTGTAAACTACAATCCTATTTGATGCTGTTGCAAGATACATTTTTTTGGTATTTTCGTGCTTTTGGACTGTTGATTTGAGAAATTGTTTTTTGATCTTGTACCGGGGACGGGGTCCCCGGCGGGGATGAATTCCCCATGGGGATGGGAACAAAACATCTCCCGTGAGCCTTAGCGGAGACGGGGACGGGGAAAATTTAGCCCCGTGGGGACGGGGATGGGGAAGTAATAACCGACGGGGAATTCCCCGTTGCCATCTCTAGTCATGACACTGAACAAATATAACTTGAGACTGCCACAAACAAAACTTGGTGCTGACATCCTAGTTCAAAAGAGTTTTAAGAAGCAAAAGATTATTCAAGGCAAGGGCTTTGACATATTAACTAGATAAATCACACATAGCAATGTAATATGCCCACTGAAACGTCCTGATGAATTCATGATTTGCAGAACCAAAATAATAACAAAAGAAAAACATGGTGCTGACAAATCCAATAATCAAATTTTGACCAACACTTAGACATATATATGCAAGTTTTGGGCATAAAATTTGCATCAGTAGATGTGTGTTCAAAATGCCTCTAAGACGATATTGATTTTTTAGCAAATGACAGCATACTATAGGAGAAATGAAGGGTCAAAATCTATTTTGTATGATTTGTCCTCTGGTCAAATATGCTTATCATTTCACGACGGAGGGAGAACTTATCCGAAAGGATCAGCTAAAAGAAAAAGAAATACTCACCCATTCTCCAGGGCAAAGGGACCTGTAGTACTTGGCAAATTTTTCACAATCACCAGCATCGTCCCCTTTGGCATTCACACACCTGAATTCCGTGAGAGTTGCAGTAATTGTTAAGAAAAATAGGAGTGTGTTGTTTTGACTAGAAAAGTTGAAGCACAAAACGCTGAAAAATTATAACACATTAAGGTAACATAGTATGCGGTCATACCTGTGGTACTCGACATAGCGAGTAAAACAATGCCTTGTTTGGTTTGTTGTAGGGAAGCGGAAGTCAGCAGGTGCTGTTTTTATCTCAATCTGGCATATAAGCAAATAAATGAACTTGTGAGTGAAGAGAAACAACATAAACAAAGCACTCTGTGGAGTCTGTCATAAAAAATAAAGGAAAACAAAGAAGCACAGTGAAAGAAAACATTTCATAAGATAAGACTATTTGCATAACGAAACTGAAATGACAGATTACTTCCACAACAAAGACTGGACTTCACGAATCATGGCAGCGTAGGAAAGATTAGTTTTTCTCGATTTGAAGAGTTTGGTAAAGTTTGTAGATGCTAAATGATGAAATTGATAATACAGGAAGAAGTCAGGATGAAACCAGACTATTATATTAATTACAATCAGCAATATACACAACCAAAAATTGTAGAGGTTAACATATGGTGGAAGCTAGAAAGACACTAACAAATGCAGCTTAATAAAAAAAAATTCAGATTCAACGATGCATATGGTGGTACCATAATAGGCGGGGGAATGATGAATCACAAAAACAAAAGTTCCATGATATATTGAGGGAAAAACAGGAATAAGAATAACTTGAGACAATATCATTATTTCAATCTGACATGCGCCAAATTGACCACGTATATTAGATCTAATGCCAGAAATCTCATGCACACTATGTTGTCTTCCCTCTACTTTCCCTGTGTATCTAAAAGACGTTGTGTTCCTTCCACTGGTCCCTGGAAAGATGCCGATCAAATGTTTGAACACAGTGTGTTATGGTTCACAATTGATACAAGCCTGCGATGTGTTCTCGTCAATCTGATACGAGAAACGGGAGCAAAATGTATCCTTGAAGTCCCGAAATGAATCGCCAACCCTAACGCCCCCTGAATCTGTAACCGCGGATGAGGAGATACATCCTCGCATTTCTGATCCCAATCAAAACGATACCACATATCTGATAAAAAAAATCATCTACGATCCTACGATGCCTCGCATCTCCGCCACCTATACGGCCGGAACAGGCCGGAGGCATGTGCCGGCGGCGCCCTGACGTCGGGTACGCAAGGCCAAACCTATACCGTAATAAGGACCAGGCGTAACGAGATCCAGCAGACGGAGCCGAAGGGTCTACAAGGATCGTGATCTCACCTCGGCCATCTTGCCGGAGAGGGGGTCGACACAGCGGCGGGCTCACGGCGTCGCGCGGCGGAGGGGCGGAGGCCGGAGGGGGTGGTGCTGGCACTTCGGTCTTCGGCGGCCGGTCGGGTCAACCTCGATTGGCTTCTGCGAGCCGCACCTCATGGACGACGAGAGCAGGAGAGAGACCGGAACCGGAGCCCCAGCGTCCGAAAACCGCGCCTATTCCGGCCCATCTGGCCTGCCAGCACAAGACCAAGCCCTTCAGCAGTCCGCGTGGCCCATCCCGAAACCGGGCCGGTTGATGCCGGATTCCTTAGGATGGGCCTCTGAAGGCCTGCTTTGCCGCGCGGCGCGCCCCTAGTCGTTTGGGCTCCCACGTGTGTACTGTAGGACGTATGAGCACGCAACACCGAGCAGCGAACAAGCAGGAAATCTGGACTTTGATGAGTGACGAGTCGATCTTGATGTTGGTGAATGCTGGTTTGTACTACAGTCTGAGTCAGCCAGTCCGTGGCCTGTGAGCGAGGGAAGTGACCTGACTGGGTCCGCCCCCCGTCCTGATCGCCTCGGAGTCCCAGCTGCGAGCGGCACGGCACGGCCACAAAAGTCAAAAAGAAAACAAAGGCTCCTTCAAGACGGAAGCCCTTTTGACCTTTGCAGAGACAAGACAAGGATAATAAGGACGTCACCTCACCTAGCGGAATCACGTCTGTCACTAGTCACACCTCCACAAGTCGCCACCTCGGCACGGGGACGCATCCGCGGATTGCGGAGAGCCGCACGTCCAGGACAGGAGGGCAGCACCACCAACAACCACCCACCCGAATTCCGAAGCAACGAGACGCGGCGACGCGCGGGCGGTGGCCCACCTGTCACCCTCCCGCGCGCTCGCGGTGGCACGCAACGGAAACGGGAAGAAAGAGGTCGCTGCGTCTGCGTGAACGCGGTCCACCGTATCCGTGGCCGCTGCCGTGCCGAATCCGCGGACCGAGCGGTCCAGTGGACCTGGTGCCGCCGCCTCTACGCGACCCGGACCCGATAGCGGCCCTATAAATACGCGGCCTGGCCCGTCTCTCCTTTCTCATCGCAGCCCCACCGCGTTGTTGGTTAGAAAAAAAGAATCGATCCGATCGCATCTCTTCGGTGCGAGAGAGAAATCTAGGCTGCCGCCTCCTTTTTCTTCGGTGAAAGGAGAACAGGGAGGAAGGAAGGGATTTCTTGGTTCCCCGCCCTCCCTCGGATTGGGAAATCTCTCGACTGACGAGCAGCAGAATTTCTCGAGGTCGCTGGTTGCAGCGAGGTCCGGGCCTTCGTGGGATTGTAAGAATCTCTTCTCCCCACCTGTTCTTGTTGTGCGATCTGATCCAATATGATGTTTGTTTGGTCTGGTCTTTGATTATGCTGGGTTTCCTGAGAAACCCTAATCCTCTTGTACATGTAGATGGTTATTAGGGAATTACTACTTAGTTTGTGACGGAGGATGGTTAGGGAATTACTACTTAATTTGTGACGGAGGATTAGATAGGAGATGGGGATTATATATTCCAGGGTAGATATTCCTTTGCTACGGTGTTAAAGGATCATTTAATCATCTCAATTATTCGTTTCGTGGGAGAATATGCTAATTTTGGATAGCCCTGTGGCGTCTGGGTTATGTACATGTGGTTCTAGTTTCTCTGATCTGTATATGCGGTTGTATTAGAGCCTTTGTCCGGCACTTCGGCCGGTATGGATTGTGTCTGTATAGTATATGCCTCCATTATAGATTATATTGATTTCTCAAGCATGCTTCGGTTAACATAAGAAATTCTTTTGTAATATATGTACGCCCTTAATAAATCCCTACAATCTGAAGAAGTCTTAACTGTAATCTAAATAACTAGTTCTTCAAAGATACTAGTGGAATCGTTCTCTGATTTTATGGCTCATGACATCTGTTGAAAAGATGGATATTTCCTTCCCATCATAATAACTCAAAACAGTTCTGATCAGTTCTTTGGTTCTTCTCTGCAGTGAAAATTGGGTGTTCTAATGGAGTCCAAGGGTGGCAAGAAGAAGTCTAGCAGTAGTCGTTCCTCCCTGATGTACGAAGCTCCCCTTGGCTACAGCATTGAGGATCTCCGCCCTGCAGGCGGCATCAAGAAGTTCTCCGCTGCTTACTCGAACGTATGTACCGGGCAATTCCCTTGTTTCTATACAACAACAACAACAAAGCCTTTAAGTCCCAAACAATTCCCTTGTTTCTATGTTTAATTTAATTAATTGCTGTTCTTATTTATGATTTGGTGCTTACCAGGATCGTTTCATCTCTTGCAGTGTGCGAGGAAGCCATCCTGATAGCTCTTTTGTCCACCCCATCCTAGTAGCTTAGAAACCACCTGCATTTTCATTTTGATCTTCCTAAAATCTCTCTGGCTAGCTGCTTTCCAGTGACCAAAAGATTTCAAGAAACCACTTCCTGTCTTCCTCCCCCGGCTGTCTGTCACCTTGCTCTGAAACAATGGCAGTCCTGCAAGTTGCTGCTGCTGCCCCTCCCCCAGTCTCTGCGATTGGGTTTGAGGGATATGAGAAGCGCCTTGAGATCAGCTTCTCTGAGGCACCTGTCTTCGCTGACCCCAACGGAAGGGGACTGCGTGCACTCTCGCGTGCCCAGATTGACTCTGTTCTTGACCTTGCTCGGTGCACCATTGTGTCTGAGCTCTCAAATGAGGACTTTGACTCTTATGTCCTATCTGAGTCAAGCCTGTTTGTCTACCCATACAAGATGGTGATCAAGACATGTGGGACCACAAAGCTTCTGCTCGCTATTCCGAGGATCCTTGAGCTTGCTATAGAGCTCTTGTTGCCACTTGCTGCAGTTAAATACTCCCGTGGGACATTCATATTTCCTGATGCACAGCCTTCCCCACACAAGAACTTTGCTGATGAGGTTGCCTTCCTGAATCGCTTCTTTGGTGGCCTCAAGTCCAGTGGTAATGCTTATGTGATTGGTGATTCTGCAAAGCCTGGGCAGAAGTGGCACGTCTACTACGCCACTGAGCACCCTGAGGAGCCTGTTGTTACTCTCGAAATGTGCATGACTGGGCTGGACAAGAAGAAAGCTTCTGTCTTCTTCAAGACCTCTGCTGATGGTTACACATCGTGTGCTAAGGAGATGACCAAGCTCTCTGGTATCTCGGACATTATCCCAGAGATGGAGATCTGTGACTTTGATTTCGAGCCCTGTGGCTACTCCATGAATGCTGTTCATGGCCCTGCTTTCTCGACCATTCATGTGACCCCAGAGGATGGCTTCAGCTATGCAAGCTATGAGGTCATGGGCTTCAACCCAGGCTCTTTTTCTTATGGTGACCTGGTTAAGAGGGTGCTGAGGTGCTTTGGCCCAGTTGAGTTCTCTGTTGCCGTGACTATCTTTGGTGAGCGGGACAACGCAAAGACCTGGGGGAAGAAACTGGATGCTGAGGCCTATGCCTGCAGCAACATGGTTGAGCAGGTTCTGCCGTCTGGTGGCTTGCTCATCTATCAGAGCTTCACTGCTAGGGTGAAACCACCCCTGGGTTGCCGAGGTCAGTCCTGCATGACTTCGCTGGTGACATTGTCAAGAATGGCTCAAGAGTGTGGTGAGCCTGACGCTCCCTGCTGGGAACCTGATGCTGTTGATGAGAACGAGGAAAGAGAGGTAAAGAAGATGAAATGCTGATGCTGTGATGCGCTATGCTGAAGGATGACGACAAATCAGAGTTAGAGTTGCTGCCCCTGGTTATCTTGTGAAGCAGCCAAGCCAGATTATTTATGCTACATAACATGTGCTATTGTGATGTGGCACATGCTTATATTTGCAAAATAAAGAACTCTAGGTGGTTAGCTTTGTCTGCCAGTGAGCAGTGTACTCATTGTGTGTTTCTGAACTGTATGAATCTAAATAAAGTCTTCTGTTCGATACAATTTGAATGATGTCTTTTCATGTGATCTGTTGGCATCTGCGTTTCATGATTCATGTTCCTGGGTGACATACGAGTATAACATCACTCAGTTACTTTCCCTTTCAGTGATTATTTCATTCGAAGATTCTTATATTCAATCAATCTGGGTGATGACTTCGTTTCTCAGCATGCTATTTAGTCCTTTCTAAAGGAAATGAAAAGAAATCTAAACTAAGGCCTTGTTTGGATGGCCGGTTTTAAGCCTAATACACTTGTAAAATACAGGTCTAAAAAATTACACGAGCTAGTCCCCAAATAACTGTTTGGATGATTGGTTTTCTTATTACATTTACACTCGGATTAGTCTGTACAACCGGAAAAGAAAACAGACCTCCCGAGGCCACATAATTTTTACGACAGATATCGGGCTCATCCTCGTGCTTGCGGCTTGCGCTCGTCCTTGCGGAACACCCGCGAGATGGGCTCCTCCAGCTTGGGTCCCATGGCGTGGATGCATCCCAGAACTTGGTGCATCAGCATCAGCAGCACGCTCCTGATCGCCGGGGAGCCGGGAGCCCCTCGGTGGCTTCGTGCATGGTGATGTCGGCCCCGTGCCCAGGTGCTCCGGCCAGGAACACGCGGAGGAGGGCATGGCTTGGACCCATCGTCTCAGGCGCCGGCGGCCCACACGAGCATCCTAGTCAGTCGGGAGCCGCCGAGCCGGTGCTACGGGCTACGGCACGCGGCGGCAGTCCACGGACATCGCGATGGCGTCTGCGCTAGCAGCGAGTGCGTCAAGGTAGCGGCGGTACTTGACAGAGTCGGCCGGCCAATTCGACCATGAAGCTGCCGACATGGAAGTATACAACACAACCGTCGTGGGAACTGCGAAGGTACAGGCGAACGGAGGTTGGTGGCGAGGTCGATTGTGATATTTACCCAAACAACATTTCCCAGGGGCAAATTAAATCAACGGTATTGCTGTGCACAAGAGATTACCGGTGAAAAATAATTCGATATTGCCAAACATGCCGTAAGGTGAAATCTATATGTGTTACGAATAATAATAGATTAATAGGCATCTAAATTCGACTCACGAGGACTTGATTTGGAATTGTATTGCGAAATAGGCATCTAAATCTAGGTGTCAGTGATACAGATAACTGACGTTTTGGAATTGGAAATTTGGAATCGGCCAGGCCGCTATGCCACCTGCCAACCTGTGGTTGTGGAGGGTACTGGGGACGTGGGCATCTCCTCAGACAGCATCGGCCGTGGTCACTGGCTTGCTGGAATCAGACAGATTGAGATGGGGCACTTATCGTGTTCGCTGGAGATGGGATATTTGGGGGGCAACTTGCCCGGCAAAGTTGATTGCATTATGCGAGACCGCATTTAGCGTCTTCTCTTGGGGACGTACGTGGAGCTAATCTGAACTGAGCCGCGAGGCACGTGGTGGTGCCGGCCTGCCGGGCTGCCGGCTGGCGGGTCAAGACGATTTTTTCTTTGTGCTCTCTTGTTCTCGAGATCTCTACTGCCGGCCTCGGGAGTCTGGAATTTTCTTGGGTCATGAGTAGGAGAAAACTAACGGAGAACGTGCTCAGCGTATGCTGCATTGATCCGCAGCAGGCTCCAATGCGACGACCTGCCAACGTAAACTTGCCCTTGTTGGCGATCAGTGGAGGGACGCAATTCAACTATTCAAGTCAATCTTAGACAGTACGTAAACGGTGGCAGGATCATCACTCCTTCCGTGCAAGGATTACCTTCAGTGTTTCAAGCAGTCAGTTGCGCAACGTTAATCACCTTTTGTGTCAAACTGATGGTTGGCTATGCGCTCTAGCACGCCTAGGCCGCTAGGGCTTTTGCTCTTGTTACTTCCTGATATATACATGGGTCATGTTTTAAGCCATGTTAACAGGGACTATTAAGTTCTGTAACATCATCTCACATAAAAGGGCAGCAGCAAACATTACATGAAGCTCAAACATTTGTTTCATCAGAAAATTTGGGTACATGTTTCCACAAGCTACCACCTGTAAACTGACTGAATTCCCTATGAAATCAAATAATGAATGTTGCAGTTTACAACAACATAGATGAACAATGTGAAAGAATCGTTTCCAACCAATGCATGTAATGAATGTACCATGAAATTATTATACAGGACAAGCTTGCTCTTTCAGCAGGGGGCTCAAGGAAGGGCAGTCAGATATCCGCAGCAGGAACTTCACTCATCGATGTTGGCATGCTTGTTGAGGATGCCTCGAGGAATGTTCTCTTCTTCTTGCGGGCCCAGCATAGCCGGCTAATTTTCCTTTTGCTTCTCAGGTTAAAAGAGACCTCTATACAGTTGGTCCAGGGTAACAAATGATTTATTGGCTTCAATCTTGGAGTTTCTTGTTGTATGGACGAATTTTCTCGCAACTGCCCTTGCGGTGCTGCAGTAGCAAGAATGCTTTGAATTGGGTTCTTTATTTGGCTGCCCAGGTATCCCTGACAGTTCACTGCCTCGCAATGGCACTTCACTTTCTCTCCAAAATGCACAAACCTATAAAAAAAAGCAAATAATTGTCGCTTAAACCAAACAGGATAAAATGCAGCCCAGTTTCAGAGAATGTTGTGGCCTCTGAATATAATCCTGGCCAGTCGAAAACTGAGGAAAAGTATGCCAATGTCTGGGTTAGCGAACCCAAGAGCAGTATAGCTGAGAGCCAAGACCAACAAAACTTTTATCTTGGTTTCAGGCGGGTAAATGTGGAAACATCCACCACAAGTCTACAACAATTTAGCCACATGAAACAGGCTATCTATAGTGTTCAAGAAATGCACTATCTATTGAGGCTTTAGCTAGCTATATCCATCAACTGAGTCATTTTAGACTGTTGAGAAAGAGTTGGCTCACAGCAGTTCCAATGATTCAGTGGAACGCAGAGGTCGTATACCGAATGTCCCGTCAGGGCATCTTTGAAAAGTTCAAAAGCTGTTTGAACTAAAGAGAAGTCTAGTTTTATCCTGGCCTATGCTTGTAAGCTTTATTCAAAATTTGACATGACCAAGTCATTGAAAAAGGGACTTCATGATGCATGCAGGTCATAGAGCGAAAGAACCTCCAGAAAGTTAACAAAAGATATCGTAGTCTCTGGTACTAAAGTTTGCACGTATGATTCACCACACAAAAAGGTAAAGAAATAGTTCTAAGGCCTGAGGTTTTAGGTGGGGAAACTATTGATCACGTGATAACACCACGAGCAGGCACAGATGCTAGTTTGATCATTTGGATGCCACCTGCTCAAACTAGATTCACAGACTTATAGCTTCATGTGTCACTGCAATCAGCTTATTGCAGGGAGGCAACATCTTGGTACCAAGTATACTTGTAAGTAACTTGTAGCCTCTCGACATTGAAAGAACACTTCCCTCTATTTTTCATTTACCTGTCACCAATAATTTATTGTGGCAACATTGACCATCCATTTTTTTTTCTACAAAATGTTTTCACATAGTTCATAGTATGTAATACAAAAAAAATATACTTCACGACAAATCATATGGACATGAAAATTTGAAGTATCTAAAAACTCTTTAGGAAAAAGCTACAGTAAATAGGTACTGTTAAGTAAATGAAAACGGAGGAAGTACATTTAGTCTTCTTAATTATGAATGCCTCTTTAATCTTTATAAGTGAAATAAAACAAAATAACTGTTTAAACTACCTGTAATCATAAGTTAAGGGCTCTCCAACCTTGATGGAACGAGAGGCAAAGACACCAACTCTTGTCTCACCATCAACCTGCCTGGCAAGGCCATAGAAACAATCAGGAACATGCTATAAAACGATTTTTTTTTTCAAGAACACATCATTACCATTTTTCGAGTTTACAGTTGGGCTCACAACTGTGATTTAGAAAACGTGACGGGTTTCCTTTAAATGTCGCATCTATTGTAAAATCTTTGCTGATTTCGCACATGTAGAAGTTTTTGTCACCACGATCTCTTATATCCCAAAGCCTTTCTTCACATGTCGCGTCATCAATGACTGAAACAATGTTTAAAAAGAGGCGAAAAGAATGTACATGAGACTTAACTGTGAAATACAATTAGAGCAACTCCAAGAGTTTCTTTATACTCTTCCTAATTGATAGGAATAGAGATTTTGGTGAAAAATACTCTCCAACAGCTTCTCTAATTAGATCTCCAAATATTGCTAAAATCTATTCCGGATTTCTCGCTAACCAAAGATAGAGAGCCATATAGAGAAGCTGTTGGAGGGTGGAAAGATATAGAGAGCGATTTTTATTCAAATGGCTCTCCAAATGATGATTTAGAGAGTGAGTTTAAGAAAGACTGTTGGAGATGCTCTTATGTACACAAAAAATAGCACGTAAATCAGAAGCAAAGTGGCAAAAAAAATCAGTAAGCTTATGTCTCCATTGATCAAATGATTCCCAATATGATGGTACCATGCAGTGCCAGAGAGAATATGAACCATAAACGGAAAGGGAATAATAAAAGGTGAGCCATGATAGCTTACATGCCACCTTCAGTGCCTTTTTCCAAATAGCATAAGGCCGCTTGTAAGATTATTTAACAACTAAAAGAACTTAAATTGTGTTAGAACATCCTCATGAGCTTTACTGGATTCATACTAGCAAGGATGATACTCTCTCTGCCCAATAATGGAAGGCATTTTTTATTTGAAAGCATCAAGTTTTGACCAATAATCACTCAACTGCATCAACAGATTCGTGTTCAGATGATATGATTATGTAGAAATTGACCATATACTGAGAAAATAAAGGTCAAAATCTACTATAGGAGACTTATCTTCTAAAAAGTGTTGGACAAGAGTACTAACTTACTAATGGAATGGACCACTGATAATGGAAAGTTCGAGAAATTTGGTTGGAACCAGAAAGCATGACCACTACATATTAGAGAACATAAGCAAAATGCGACTGTTGACCCCACCACAACAAATGTTATGCAGAAGGTCATTTACCAAGACCTTGCTATTTCTGC